>NC_132797.1:5000-305000 GCF_048594095.1 Paramormyrops kingsleyae | reverse complement strand
CTTCCGGGTAGTAACCGAGCGGCCAATCAGCGCTCCAGCTCGCCTCGGAAAAGGAACAAAACAGCAAACAGTTCGCTCGCTCGCTCCTCTGAATTTCACGGAAACTCCAGCGACGCGTTCGCTGCCCAAACTTAAAGCGTGTAACACGTTTACACGCGAATGACAAACTGACTGTGAATCGACAAAAACCCTGGGAAGCGCGACATAACGTGACTCGGTGTCGATGTTCTTTCAGACAAAAATCACACAGTAGTAAATAAGTGCTTGCACTCAAGTCATTTTACCACATAATGCAAACACTAGCAGACAACAGTGACAGGAAGAAAAAAAAACATCTAGTGGACAGTTTTACCGGTAATCCGCGTTTTATAACCGCGTTATACTCGAAAACAGCCGGATAATTTAAAGTACTTTAAGCAAAGCAAAGGGGGGATCAAACATGATAGAAAGCTGCGCACCTTTACAGAAATACATCACCCACTTTATTTGTACAATCCTACATTATACAATAGCAAAAGTACGGAACATGACTAAACTTGGTAAACTTACATTACCACAGCTGTTTCGGACGTTAAACCGGATGTTAATCAACTATATGTTTAAATGCATTAAACTTAAAGGTGATAGCGGCGTTAATTTTGCTGGTAACATTAAGTCTTTTGTATCTAGTTAAACGGATTAACTAGACTCGTGAACCGATTTTTTTTATTTCAAAAATATATACTAAGCTAGGTACCAAATCAGAAAAGGATAATGTTAAAAACACTATACCACATATTAACATTTAAACGACAAATCAGATGTGATATGCCTTTCTAATTCCCATTTCGGATTACTTGTGAGAGGAAAACTTTGCAATTGTGTACTTAAACCACCTGACTCATTAACCTATTTTTTAATTCGATGATCAATAATATCACAGTTTCATATATATCCTACATCGATGGCATATATGGCCCTGCTTCGTCAATATTAACACCGTAAAAAACAAAAAGCTTTCTCGGAGTTACAACTGCCTATGCTACAGTACTACATACAGTAAAACGTTGATTTCTCTGACAACAGAAGTTATATAAAGTTGTTTTAAATGTGGCAGTTAAGGCTAATTTATTAACTAGCTGCATGGAAGGCTATTCTTGTTGGGTTGCCATATTAATAATATTGAGAAAGTCAACGAAGGTAAATATTCAAACACACCGAACTATCGGAATTTTATAAATATTGTTAGTTTTACATTACCACCATGCAGTTACCACCAGTTAATCAGATCTAAAACAATCTTTAACCTGTATGAAAATACTGCAGTGGCTCCAAATATAGCCACCGAGCACTGTAGCTAGCTTAAGGCTGCAAATCGTTGAAAATCTGTCTAGCTGCATTTTAAGCAAGTAGCTAAAAATAGCCGGCTAACCAGTTAACTAGCCGCATTATATGCTCAAATGCTGCTGTTTGAAACGACCAGACCGAGCCACATAGCCAACACCAAGCAATAAGTGATTGTGTAATAACACCTATTTTTACTGTACAAACAAAAGCATTCGAGATATAGGACATTCACAACACTGCCACGTCCTAGCAAGATCAGTAAAGCAGAGGAAAATTATATATATATATATATATATATATATATATATATATATATATACACACACACACACACACACACACACACACACACACAAACGTCGGCAATGCACAAAATTAGGTTGTCTCACTTTTTGTTGTCATGAAAATCTTAACATCAATAACGCTGGCTTTATAATTGCTCATACAATACCCTACAGTTCGAGATATTAATACACGCCGGTTATAGATGTTAGGGCTGTTCGTTTTAAACAGTTGTCATTATATTTCTAGTGTAAGAAGAGATGATGCTTTCTTATGTTCCTTGTTGTTTATGTTGAGAAAGGATACAGTTTTACCACATCGGTGTCCATTCGCCTCTTAGCAGGACTTGGAGACGACATTTTTGTATTCCCGTGTAGAACTACAATCTTCTCTTCTGATCAGTTAAACGTTCGCCCAATATATACTATTTGTTATTTTTCATTTGCCTGAGCAAACTGCGGACTCTGTGAAAGCCTTCCACGTCCCCCCACTTTTTCTCCGCAGCAATTTTCGCTCTCTCGCTTTACAGCTCGGAACCCCCGCCCCCCTACCTCTCTCCGCCTCTCCGTCCTGCTCCTGATGGCAGTGACGTCAAATTGAGGCGTCAAATTTAAGGACAATACATTTGACGTTACAATAAATTGCATGCTCTGAATTGTAGTTGTCGCTGCAAATCATCTGTACAAAAAGGAGCCAAAGTTTTATGTTTTAATTATTCAAGATTCAAGATCAAGATTCAAGATTCTTTATTCGTCACATGTAGTTATAGCTGGTACAACATAGAGTGAAATGTGTTTTCCTGGCTGAAAAAAGTACTCTCCGGCTGTGCTAGACATACCAAAAAATGAGAGGTAAGAAATAAGTACTCAACAGAGGATAAGTATAAAATAAGAGAAAAAAATTATCAGTGTAAAAAAGACAAGGTAATAAGTACTAACAGAGGATAAGTATAAAATAAGAGGAAAAAACGAAAAAATCTTACTGTGGTAAAAATACACGAGCACACATTATTACAACAGAGGCCACTAAGTAAGTTAAAGAATTATTTGACTTTAGGGTTACCACCTAATCCATGTCAGGAAGGACACAGCTAGGACCGGATTTGTAAACTACCATTTACATTTGGCCTGGATTTTACTTAAACTGTGTGCTGTTTGGTCAGTCTCCTACAATCATGCATGTGCCACTAATATTAATGTGAAAGAGATGAATGAGATTTTTAATGGAGTGTTACGATCCCCAGTCTAGGGTTATGGATAAACAGAAAGAAAAGGGAAAGGGTAAGGGAAGACAAAAGGGACCGGGAAAAGGGAACACGAGACACAAAGGGATGTTTTTGTAGTATTTTTTATATTTTATTCACAGACACTTCACAACAGTAGGTGCAACAGACTTCAGTAGTGACAGTGGCCAAAATAACAAACAAAACACATCTAACGAGCACAACCAAAACTAAGCTAAACCTAAGTGTAACAAAAACAAGTGGAAACGAAACAGCAATACTAAACCTATCTCCCTAACCAAACATACAATAAATTACCACGTCTTGCAAAACAAAAAAAAAAGCAGTCACTCCTTATGCACCAAGTTAAACACATACAGCAAACACACAATTCAAAGCGACGGTGTCCAAGGGGGCGAGCAAAAGAATAGTCAACAACAGGCGTGAAATCAAACCAAAAGTGAAAGTACAAAAGGGCAAAACGGAAAATCAGAAACCAATAACCAAAACTTTCATACACCAAGTTCAAAACCAATAAAGCAAACCACAATAATCAAAAACAATGAGCAGAGCTCCCGAGGTACACCAGCCGTGGCCTTTTCTTTCCATGAACCGGAAACAGCTCCGAAAATGAGGGAGGCATGGCCAGGTCCGGAAGGCGGAGTCGAAGGAGCGGCTGACGAATGGCGAAGGCAGGACGTCCAGAGAACCTGCAGGGTAACCTCCCAAATCTTACAGCACGTAACTCCCCCCTCACACAAGAGTGATCCCGGGCAGGTGTTCACAATCACAGACATAAGCAATCAAAGGCACCCGAAAAAAAACAAACAAAAGAACAGAAAACTAGGACAAACAGAAAATGAGTCGCGAGTAACCGAGGGTGTCAATTTCTGGAGAGGGCATCTGCCACAAGGTTACTAACCCCTTTCTTGTGTTTAATCTCTAAGTTAAAAGACTGGACGATTAGAGCCCAGCACATTAAGTGCTGGTTCATATTGTGCATTCAGGACAAGAAAACCAAAGGGTTGTGGTTGGTATAGACAACTACTGGACAAGAGCAATCTTCTACGTACACCTCAAAGTGTTGTAAAGCTAAAAGAAGAGCTAGGGCTTCCTTCTGAATCACACTGTAAGCTAGCTGCTGCTTCACAAACTTCTTGGAGAAGTAACAAATATGATGGTCTAACCCTTGGCTGTCTTCCTGTAGGAGGACAGCACCGGCATCTAATCCGCTGGCATCCACTTCCAACTTGAAAGGTTTGGCGAAATCCAGGGCAGCTAGAATGGGGGAGCTGCTGAGCAAAGGCAGCCTGACAGGCTGGGGACCATACAAGCGGCATGCCCTTACAAAGCAACTGGGTAAGAGGTATCACAACATCCGAAAAATTGCAACAGAAGCACCTGTAATACCCGGCCATCCCCAAGAACCTCTTCAATTCATGCAGCGTTTGCGGGACGGGGAATGAGCATATAGCCTGGACCTTGGCATGGGTTTAATCATACCACGTCCCACTAACTTGCCCAAGTAACTAACCGTACCCTGTCCAAAATCACACTTCTCTAAGTTCAAAACTAACGAAGCATCTTTTAATCAAGTGAAAACTTGCTCTAGGGAACGTATATGCTGTTCCCACGAATCCGAGTAGATAACCACGTCATCCAAATAAGCCTCACAGTTTGGGACATCACCAAGCACTTTCTGCATCAGCCGCTGAAAGGTGGCTGGGGCATTATGTAACCCGAAGGGCATAACCGTGTACTGGAGGAAGGCATCAGGGGTAGCGAAAGCGGAAACTTCCAAAGCGCGAGGTGTAAGTGGGACCTGCTAATAACCTTTTAACAAGTCCAGTTTGGACACAAATTTGGCAGACCCGATGCGATCTACGCAGTCCTCCATACAAGGGAGCGGAAAAGCATCCGGCTTGGTTGCTGTATTCATCTTTCTGTAGTCTGTGCAGAAGCAAAAAGTGCCGTCAGGCTTGGGAACAAGCAGACACGGAGAACTCCAGGGACTACAGCTGGGGACAGCTAGACCGGTTTTTAACAGATAATTAGTCTCTTGCACTAACAAAGACCGCTTATCCCACGCAAATCAATGTCCTGCACCAACACATCGGTACCACAATAGGACATATCACAGAGTGAAACAGCATCTTCCACTAGGAATGACTGGCCAGCACCCGTATCCCGCAGGATAGTCACCAGGTGTCGCACGTCAGTTTCACTGAGCAAAACAGAACCGGAAAACACAAAAGGTTGAAAGGCAGGATCAACAGCATGGGGTGACGGCGAAATACCGTCGGTACAAGCAGCAACATGTACCTTTTTAGCCACAGCATGGACATCCTTCTATTTAAGTGCTGGACAAACTGAAATGATGGTGGCAGTAGAAGCATTCATGTCTTTCCACAGGCGGTGGAGACGAAGCAGGCGTAGCAGGAGGTGCCACCGGGCAGGGATAGAGTTTTCAGGGTAGAGGAGTCGGGGTAAACACAGTCCTATGAGTCAACACGAACTCATCGGCGAGGGTGGCAGCTTCAGCCAGAGAAGTGACTTTCTGCTCATTAAGATACACCACAACATGATCGGGAACACAATTTTTAAACTCTTCTAAGAGCAACAGCTCCTTGAGCTGATCGAAGTCAAATGCACCACTAGCAGATTGACCATTTTTCAAACAATAGTGACTTCTCCCGAGTAAATTCCACATGGGTTTGGCTGGCGGATTTACCAAGCTTCCAGAAGTTTTGCCGGTAAGCTTCGGTAACTAGCTCATAAGCCCGTAAAACAGTAGCCTTTACAATGTCATAATCCAGACTCTGCTCTAACACCAGAGCTGAACAAACTTCCTGTGCCTTCCCCACTAACTTGCACTGCAGCAGCAGCGACCACAGGTGCTTGGGCCAGTTCAACGTCGTAGCGATGCGTTCAAAAATGGAAAAATAGGTGTCCACCTCATTTTCCTGAAACACAGGAACAAGCCCGATATGACGACTGATGTCAAATCCCGAATTTCCAACTCCATTTTCCTGGGAGACTGGTGAATCTGAGGGAGAACGGAGGCTAGGTCGAGGAGTGTCTGGGGCAACAGCTCGGTCACGGGCGGACAGGCCTGAATGAGGGGTTGTACCTGGTGAGTGTACCTTAAGCGGAAGGGGCACAGGCTTTTGTTCACCCATGCTCATCCTTCGTAATGCCACCTCTTTATCAGCCTCAATCTCCACAGCCCGGACACGAAGTAGCTGAGCCTGGTACTCCTGCCTCGGAGGAGTATGTGGGATTCATGGGAATAGCAAATATGTTCCCTAGAGTTTTCCCTCAATTAAAAGATGCTTTGTTAGTTTTGCACTTAGAGAATTCGGACAAGGTACGGTTAGTTACTTGGGCAAGTTAGTGGGACGTGGTTTGGTTAAACCCCTGGACGCCAAGGTCCAGGCTATATGCTCATTCCCCGTCCCGCAAACGCCACGTGAATTGAAGAGGTTCTTAGGGATGGCCAGGTGTTACAGGTGCTTCTGTCACAGTTTTTCGATGTTGTGATACCTCTTACCCAGTTGCGTCGTAAGGGTATGCCGTTTGTATGGTCCCCAGCCTGTCAGGCTGCCTTTGACTTGATTAAGATGTTGCTCAGCAGCTCCCCTGTTCTAGCTGCCCCGGATTTCGCTAAACCTTTCAAGTTGGAAGTGAATGCCAGTGGATTAGGTGCCGGTGCTGTCCTCCTACAGGAAGACAGCCAAGGGTTAGACCATCCTATCTGCCCTCAGTTACTCGCAAAAAAGATCCTTTTGTGTCTCGTGTTCCCTTTTCCCGTTCCCGTTTGACTTGTCATTCCCTTACCCTTTCCCTTTCCTTTCTGTTGTTCCTTACCCTAGACTGGGGATCGTAACAGAAATTGGGGGCTCGTTCTTTCTTTTCTTCCGGTGTTTGTCTGGCGGATTTTTTGTGTGGGGGCTATTGTGGTTGTGTTAGTAGAAATGGCCCGGTTCAATTTTGTCACTTTCACCCTCTACCCCACACTCAAACAGTTCGATAAGTGCCATAAGGATGATCTGCTAGCAATAGTGGACTTCTTAAATGTTTTGGTTCCCGCTGAAACTCAGGTATCCTACCTGAGTTGGGTGGATCACTGAGTGTTGCATCCAGTCCAGTGGGAAACCTGTCAAAGTACATGAAGAGCTGAATTATTTAGCCAAACACAGGAGCCTTTCAGTTTTAAAGTAGTTTGTATAACCTGAAGTAGCTCAAAGTGTCCTCCCTGACATGAATTAGGTGGTCACCCTAGGCTCAGTGGATCCTCACTCTGCTCTCTATGTGGAGTTTGCATATTCTCACTCTGTTGTGCAGGTTTAAATACATATAATTATACACATATTTTGGCCTTTCTAGGAATTAAATTTGGAATTTGAAGCAAAATAAATGTACAGTTGTCTTTGGAGAATATTATTAGGTACCATTAAGTCATATGGATTAGGGGTGTATTGCCAGCAATTCTTCAGAACCTTTTCACTCGTGCCCTGATCTTCAAGTCTCCCAAAAGAATGTTTGTTGTTGTGTTAATTGAGTCCATCCATCTTGTAGCTAGTCATCATCTGCCTCTTTTATCATAAACTTCTTCATTGTATCTGGGTTAGGCCCTCTCATTCTCAAATGTGACTTAGTTACAGAAGGATCCTGCTCCATGCTCATTTCCTTCTTCACAAGTGTTAGAAATATTCAGTGTGTAATCTTTTGTATGTCAAGTGTCTCATTTCTAACCAGTTTTTATAAGTAATCAGGTCACAAGAAGACTGCATGTCGTGATACAGTGCTTAGCATGCAAAAGGTCAAGAAGGGCTTTGAGGTTGAATATGCTCAGCATTGTAAAAGCTTTTTTAAAATAAACCACAGTGTGAATCCATCTGACTCCACAGGACTGGTTGACTCACTCTTGGCTCAGTGCCATAACCCATTTTCTTCTTACCAAGGCTTGGTACGGAGCACAAACCTGTGGCACACATTCAGAATGACAAAAATGATATTAATGAAAAGGATGAAATCTGTTCATTGCTGTCAAACTGGCCCATGCCATGTTTTTATTTGCTCTCTCTGACTCTACAGTCAATTTTAGGATTAGCGCTCCTGTGATTTTCTTGTAGGTCATCGCTTGGCTTCATATTCTTAACATATTCAATAATAGGGGGGATGTAAAATGAGCACTGAGGAATCTGAACTGAAAGGTAAAATGTTTACAGTTATAAATGCCTCAGGCATCCAGACACATGATATCACTTTATTGCTCAGGGAAGATTTCACAACAAATCCTATGTTAGAAGTATTAATTCATAGCCAATAATTCCACCCTTTTCTACTAGAGAAGACTGTTTAACTCGGTTCCAATCAAGTATCAAGGGCCTAGTACAAAAAGTGTAACAGTAAATCTGTCTCAGATTAAAAGAAGAGGGTTAATCCCATTTCGGCTGACAGAAAACCAATACTCTAGAATAGGATTAAGTGCATAAGAGGCAGGCCCCAGTCTTAGCATGCATGCTGTTATTATCTTCTTGACCTAAATATGATGTGCACCAGAAGCCGGTCTCCATGATTTACATCTGTGTGCTAATTGACACCTCACTGATGGGATACCTGAGTACATGCATTGTTTTTTTATTGGCAACAGTGGTACAGTATTCAGTTTTCCTGTCACAAACTCTGTGACACATTTCACTGAAGAGAAAAAACCTAATTAACAGCTGAAATCTCTCACCACTCAACAGGATAATTACTACAATGGATACTACAGGAACAGCTTCAGCTTGTTCATTCACAGCTCGTGTATTTCTCCTTCTCTGCATTACCTAGCCATGCAATATCAGCAAGGGCAGGAGCACAAGGATTACAAAGAAATGTGACAAAGTGGAGCCATTAATAACTGAATGACATCGCAGGTGTGCAAAGATGCCGTAGTCTGACTTGGCAGGTTTGTAAAAACATTCTCTGCTCCCTGAAATACCCCTCAGTCCCCTGAAAAAAAACAATAAAGCAAACTAGGAATAAAGCAGTTTTATTCAGTTCAGATTTGAACTTCCCAGTGAATCTGAAGTATACTTATTTTATACAGAAAAACCTTCCGATAATCCTCTGATAGATGCCCTCTTGACACAAATGCAGACCATAAGTCCGAGCACGTGATGACACAGCCGTCAGAGGTATGTTCTCTGACTGCGCCCTGAGTGAGCTCCATGCCTACAGCCATTCCCCACAGGTCACACGTGTTGCTCTGTCCTGTCCCCCCAGGGCAGCAGCCATCGTCATTGTGCCAAATGTATTTTTAACATTTGTGCTTTCATCAGACAAAACATTTATCAGACAAAATATCTCTGCTTTCAACAACATAAACTACTATGAACTAATTAAAATAAGATGTTTAAAAAAATGTATTTGCACATATATACAATAATACAACAAGGGGTTAGGGCAGAGGTACAAGAACAGGTGATATCTTGCATTAATATAGGAACTGGTCAGTTACTGATGGCTCAGATGATTAAATCCCAAAATGGACAGAGATTTTAAAAATAGGATCACTTCAGTGATTAAGGGCAAGTTGAGTGAGCTTGAAGTGTGATCCTACAGAAGAGATATGAGTACTTACATATTGTGTTATGGATCATTCTGAGGTTTATTTTTCATGAAAAGGGTATTTTGGGCATGTTTACACATCTGTGGCACTAAATGTATGCTGTTCGGTCAAACCTGATTATTAGCTGAGGAAACTGCTGAGTTGTTGTCATATATGATGTCATCCAGCAGGGGAGGCTGTAAAACACCTGACATGTGAACAATTAGCTGCCTTATACTCAGTAACTGTGTTGCTTTTAGCAATAATCACTGTTAACAAACAGTTCCTGTTGCTTATTCAGTCTATCACCATTGATGAGTTTCTCTACACACAACGGCTTCAGCTCAGAGACAGTCCTGGGTTTGGGAATATTAACGGCTTGTTTCCATTCTTACCACAATTGGGTGTGGACTTGATGTAATAAATTCCCCCACCCCTCCTATCCATGTTCCAGAGTAATGGATTCCACCATGCTGTCCATTTTTGTTCACTCTTTTGAAGAAATGTAGGCAGGATGGCTATTCCGTGGAAGATTTGCTACAGTTCATCGTGTGGACAACATAGCTGTGAGCATGCATGCTATGCAGCCCCATAGCTTGAGGTATGACATAGTAAACATATACAGACATATTTACACCACCTCCCAGCCTCAAAGTCATATTCTTCTGCTCATAACATGACAGCCTTTTAAATGTAAAAGACATGTTGAGTCAGCTTTATTTTCAGTATTGGCCTAACTTAATCTCGAAAGACCTAATCATTTCATGTCTTTAATTAGCTAGGTGAGTAAAAACTCTAAGCTTCCCTCTATATTTCGCTCCACTGAAATCCACATGGCAATCTACCTCTAACCCTAACCCTAACCCTTCAAAATGACAGCCATCAAGGGTGCCCTGTCAGGGGTGCCACTCTTGATTTAGGGCCCCATGACAGTATCATATTGGCACCCCAACGCAGACCAATCCAACTATGGTCCAAATTTTTCAAATAACTTCTTGATGGGTTTGTGAGAAATTTATGCTGAACTCCTTTTCTGCTTCATAAATATCCCAATATTTATTACAACAAAATCACATCACAACATTTGAAAGTTTTCTAATACCATGCTTTTTTGTTGTCATACTTTCTTGATGTTGACGTAGCTGTTCTTCCGACCAGTTCGCCATTGAAGCTTGGATTTCTTCATTCGTTGATGCATTCATTATTATTATTACATTATTAATATTATTACTTTTTACTTCATCTGTTTTCTGAGTTCGCAGATTTTCACAGCAGTGTTTGTATTGTTTCCAAGGCAGGCTATTTGCATAACCAGTTGACAAAGAAAGCATTTTAAGTCCAAAGTACCAAAAAAGTTCCCCAGCTGGTTTGGTACTTTAGGTACTGGAACGTTTGATACTGGTACTTGATCAGAAGTCAACAGGAAAGGGAAAGTACTGAAAGTACCATACTAAAAGTACAGCACCTGGTGTGGTGGAAAGCGCCTTTAGTCTGGGGGTGACATGAGAGCTACACAGGTGATACTTTCTCGCCCTGCTGATGTGACAATGACAGGCTGCTGGAATGAAACACTCCTGATCCCCTACTGTGAATAATTGACAAAGCGACCTTGGGTAACCTATGACCAGGGCAGGGCCTGGAAAGTCGAGCTGAGATCCAAAGTTAGTGGAGGGGGATTAAAGGGCTCCTTGCTACTATTCAAAGTGACCTATTAATACATAAATGACACCAAAAAGGCCATATACTTCCATTGCCTTAATGAAACAAATTGTTGCAACAGGAACACAGTACCACTTCTAAATATATGGATCCAGCAGTAATGGAAAAACAAACAGGTATCAGAAACCCTTGTACAGGAGTTAATGTGCACTGTCAGTACCGGCTCGTTTACCTAAGCGGGGAATCAAACTCGTGGCTCAGGAAGTGTCTTGTTGATCTTTCACAGGCACAGTACAGATATTCCCTGCTTTATCAATGTTGGTGTGCCCTGCTGATCTTTCACAGTCACAATACAGGTATTCCCTGCTTTATCAATGTTGGTGTGCTCTACTGCTCTTTGACAGGTACAATACAGGTATTCCCTGCTTTATCAATGTTGGTGTGCCCTGCTGATCTTTCACAGTCACAATACAGGTATTCCCTGCTTTATCAATGTAGGTGTGCCCTGCTGCTCTTTGACAGGTACAATACAGGTATTCCCTGCTTTATCAATGTTGGTGTGCCCTGCTGCTCTTTGACAGGTACAATACAGGTATCCCTTGCTTTATCACTGTTGGTGTGCCCTGCTGATCTTTCACAGTCACAATACAGGTATTACCTGCTTTATCATTGTAGGTGTGCCCTGCTGCTCTTTGACAGACACAATACGGGTATTCCCTGCTTTATCAATGTTGGTGTGCCCTGCTGATTCTTCACAGGCACAATACAGGTACTCCCTGCTTTATCAATGTTGGTGTGCCCTGCTGATCTTTCACAGGCACAATATAGGTATTCCCTGCTTTATCAATGTTGGTGTGCCCTGCTGATCTTTTACAGTCACAATACAGGTATTCCCTGCTTTATCAATGTTGGTGTGCCCTGCTGATCTTTCACAGTCACAATATAGGTATTCCCGGCTTTATGAATTTTGGTGTGCCCTGCTGCTCTTTGACAGGTACAATACAGGTATTCCCTGCTTTATCAATGTTTGCTTTATGCCACTTCACTTTGAGCACCTGTTTTCTCTAACCAAATGAAATCTGTAGAGGATTTTTGCTTTTACAACAAAAGGAGAAAAGCAAAAAGAGCTTTTAGAATTTGCTTATCAGCGATATAGATGTTGATATGTGTCACATAACGATGTTTTGGTCAATGATGGACTGCATATACAATGGTGGTCTAAGATTGTAATGGAGCTGAAAAATGCCTATTGCCTAATGGTGTCATAGCCATCATAATGTCATAGTGCAACACATTACTCACATGTTTGACATACTGCGCTGAGTGATAACTATAGCACATACAGTTATGTGCAGTACTTAATACCCAATGATGATAATAGCTATGCTATTGGTTTATGTATTTACTCCGCTGTGTGCTTTTTATCAGTATTTGGGCTATACCATATAGCCTAGGTGTGTAGTAGATTATGCCATCTAGGTCACCTAACAACACATTTCTTAGAATGTATCCTTGTAGAGTAATTACACTGTACAAACATTATTCCTACTTCATATAAGCTGTGCATTTATCATATAATTCATACTTTTACTATATAATAACATTACAGTGAGGAGCTCAGACATTCAGGAGGGGCTCAAAGTGGAGCCACTGCTCCGCCACATCAAAAGGAGCCAGTTCAGTTGGTTTGAGCATCTATCCAGGATGCCTCCTGGACAACTCCCTGGGGAGGTGTTTCGGGTATGTCCAACCAGGAGGCGGCCCTGGGCCGCCTTGGTATTCCCCCGGAGGAGCTGGAGGAGGTGGCTGGTGAGAGGGAGGTCAGGCCATCCCTGCACAGACTACTGCCCCAGTGACCCGACCCCGGATAAGTGGCAGATAATGGATGGATGGATAATAGTTTGTGTAGAGGTTTAGTACTTCACACTAATAGGTTACACATAACCAAAACCAAAAAATAACTTTTCACTAAAAGTTTTATTAAAATAAGAACTACGTGCCCTTTCAAGACAGCATCTACTCAAATTTCAGAAGGCAGGGGAAGGGGAGAGAAAAGTAACACTTGGAATGAGATTTTTACATTTCTTAATTATATGGCATAATTCTTTGCTCAAATTTTCTCAGGCACATACATTTCAAGTCAACAGGAGAACAGCCCACACAGTTCAAACAGCTGTACCACACTTTAGTGTGTAAACAAAAAGTTTACAAATGACTTTCTATACCATACATAACAATAGGTTGATCACCCCAAGTGTTTTGGATTTTTGCCCACACCACACAGAGCTGCATACCGTAATATGGGCAAAGCTTCCAGTTAAGCCCATCAGCTTCAGTCTATAACCCAAACCAGGTGACTTTTGGAGTCAATGCTCATATTTCCTTCTCTCTGTAAAAGTTGTACACTCTCTTATTGGTGCATCAAGGTATTAAAAAAAAAAAAAAATAGTCCCAGAAAAACAAGCTCCTCCCACACTCACGCCAGGTGCCATAACAGGTTGGATGACAGGGTCCTGGGTCCCGGAGCTACAGACTTCTTGGTAAATAGCGCAGTGCTGAGACTCATGTTTGGCTTTGGCAGCAGTCACAGGTTCAGTAGCAGTGTTCAGAGCTTCTGTGTGACTGATCCTAACCCTTCTCACACAAGCATGCCTTCACCCCCTTAGAGTCACCTCCAAGGTGATTTACGTCTCAGAAATTTCCCTTACCTTGAGAGACACACACATGCACACACACACACACACACACACACACACACACACACACAATAAGCTCACCTGAGGGCAAAAAGAAGTCTTGGAAGCCAAAACAAACAGCTTGGGCTCCAAGTTCAGACCACATGACAAAAAGAAAAAGAATTGTAACAAAATGTTACACTAAAGAACAGACTAGTGAGCGGAGGACAGCTGCCACTGATGGAAAATCCTGAACACCCTCTTGGACTTGTCATGAAGGCCCTGAGAGAGGAGGACGGGTAACGAGGGTTAATGCTTAAAGACAAAGAAACCCTATCTGTGATGACAGGCCAAACATCACCAAGTGGAGGAGAGTCAGTCTAATTTCTGCATGTCTGTGCTAAGCACATATTTCATATTACAGCGCTCCTGTAACTACAGTGACCTTTCGTACACATGGCTGAACTTAAGGCAAACAGTAAGAAGTGATGTGTGAGGCTGTACCTGAGAGAGGCTGGACTCTGCTGTATTGTCAGGTTTCTTCATGGATAAGAAAAGATGCAGTGCAGCCTTCCAGGCCTGCAGGGGGTGCTCTGCTTCAGGGAGCAGGGGCTGTGGCTTAGTGAGCTGCGTTTCCCCAAGAGTGTCCCCACTCACTGCAGTCACCCAAGGGCACCAGTCTCGGTGTTGGCCTACTGGGTCAAACACACCCCTGTGCAAAGGCGCTTCCTGCCAAAGGAAGAAAGTTTCATGCTAATGAAATGAAATGAAGCTTTATTTTCTGTTTGTACAAATAAGAGTGCATGTACACTGGAATGTTTTATCTGCATGTAACATCTTGGTTGCCCTCCTTTTTTAAAGACAGACACAGAGGGGAGAGTGATGCTCGGCGTCTGAGTGCAGCCATTCATCCAGCACCCTGGAGCATTTTCGGGGGGGCCCATCATAAAGCACTCCCCCCCCCCCCCCCCCAAAGAGGACCCATACTTTCGGAGGCCTCACCATGCTGCCTGAAGAGAGGCGGGGCCGCTTGGCTTTGCGCTGGGGGCTGGAGGGCACCTCTGCCACCACCGCTTCGCCTTGCCCTTGGCTCCGGGTCACAGGCCGCTTGCCCCTCTGCGGACTTGGCAGCTCCTCGGTGGGACTTGGGGACTCTCTGCTACGCGCTCGACCCCAAACGGGGGAGGGACTCAGCTCCACCTATGATGGGGGACACCCATGCGACACTCAGCGCTGTCCGACACCTGACCCAGAGGAGAAGTGATCGCCACTTGCCGGTTCATGGCCATGGGAGCGCACTGTGTCCTGACTGCGCAGCTTCATGCGGCACGGTGTGGGCAAGGTGGCCGGATGCACATCCTGGCCCAGCGTGGGCGTGCTGGGGACTTCCAGGGAGACGTCGGCATCCCTAGGCAGACCCTCCACCTGGTGGAAGCTCCAGAGCCCCACCTTGCGGAGGCAGTAGGAGCAGGTGAGGGCGGGAAGGTGCAGGGAGGTCAGAGATGGGCTGCAGGGGAGGAAAAGGAAAAGGAGGTGCCATGGGCTGACTGAGTCGTCATCCAACGGCGGCATGTTTTTCATACCACCCAGACATCTTACTGCAGTATGTGGTATTTTGATGGCACTGAATGAGGAATGGTTCCCCACAATAAAATTCACCAACTGCCGGGGGGGGGGGGGGGGTTATGCTCAGTGAATGATTAATTTTTTCTGTGGGGGACTACCCCACCCATTCCACTAATTTGGTCACCGAGATTTCAAAATAACTATCTTGGTTATAAACAAACAAACAAACAAACAAACAAACAAGTGAATGAAGCTCCTTTCCGTTGACTAGGACTGTCACCATCAATTATAATCAGTATTTCACATGATGGTAAAGAGTAAATTAAGCAAAATAATTTAAGTCAAAATGATGACAGAGACAGGCTAGGCTATTCCAAGAGGCAAAATAGTACATATCTATGGCAATTTTGGGTGAATCCGTCAAACCTGAATGTCTGCTTTGCAATGCAGTGAGCTAAGCCTGTGTGCCTGTAATCACAAGGTTGCCGGTTCAAACCCAGCCTCAGCACGTCTGTAGGTCATTGTGCAAGGCCCTTAACCCCCAGCTCCCTGGGTGTCGCTACGGGTGGCTGTCCTTCGCAGACAACTTACTCCACAAAAATCAAGTTGAAGGATAATTTCCCCATGGGGATTAATAAAGTATCGATTATTATTATTGGTGCTGTGGTGAAATTGAAGTTCTGCTTTGCAATACCGACAGATGACTGCATTCTCGTAATCACGTTTAATGTGATGTGCTTCCACATAAATGATGCTGTCACCTCCTTGTCTGGACCCTCACCGTGCATCACGCTGCCTTCCATGCACCACATTGCCAAGTCATTGAGAAGGAAAAATTTTATTCAATGCCTTTTTAATAACTGAATAAACTTAACAGCTCTACCCTTCACCCAGATAAAATTTATAAAGTTGAAATATTTCATACGGTTTTAACTGTATTATATAAATGATGTTTTAATGATATAATATAGTATATTAGCAGTGGCCTGAAGAACTAAATGAATGAAGGCCAGTAGTCATTATGCAGGAATCCCAAAATCAGGGTGTGGAAAATGACAGAAGGAAGCTGGCGGTAATGGGGGCAGCTGGGGGGACGCGGCCCCACCTACCTGGCAGTCCAGCCACACAGGGCCACGATACAGGCGGCCACCTGCACGGAGACAGGCTCCGCTGGTAGCGGGGCAGCAGGGCGGCCTTCCCGCGCCAGCTCGTCCTCCAGCAGCTGCAACAGCACACCGATGGCATCCTCCGTCAGGGACTGGGCAGGGCAGAGACACAGCCCGACGTTTCACATGGTGAGGCACCAGAGTGGCAGGAGGTCGCCAACTAACCGAACGGACCTGAATCATTTACACACACTGACGGCACATTCATTCACTCACACTGCAATGCAATGTGCAACACTATTCATTCCTAAGTCGTTACGATGGAATTCCATGCAATATTTTCTCTGACATTCTTTGCACTGTTACTCTCACTATCTAGTTAGTCTAAACATCATTCTTACTGTCGAAATGCACGTGTTGTGGTATTGTAACCTGCAATTTCCTTTGGGTTTAATAAAGCATCAAACTGATAGATGGATGAACAGATGAACAAACAAACCAACAAAATCAAACTTGATCATGTACAACAATAATATGCCAGGTAATTTAAGGTATATTACATCTGCAAATTGTGATGCTAAAACCCCAAGTGTGTCAGCACAGTGTGCCAGGGGCTGAGCCTCGCCACTGTGCCTGTGCAGAGAGCCTCTTACCACGGCTTTGAGGTCCTCAGGCCTCATGGCTGGCAGCCGCTGCTCCAGCAGACAGGAGCTTCGGTACCGGTCCACGAAGGCGCTCAGCAGCACGTCGGGCTCACCAATCGGGATAGCCCAGAAGCGCTCTGAAAGCAGGGCGGCGTGTGGGTCAGTCCCCTCCCACTAGTACTGGGCGGTATAAACAGCATAAACGGTATAAATTTGGCCAACGGGAGAGATTTTGATTATACCACCCTACCGCAGAAATTTCCGCTCCTTGCCCGCAAAAATGACGTAATGAAGTCGCGTCAAATAATAAATAATTTATTTATATGAAAATTGTTTATATGATTATTGTTGCACCCGGCAGCAGAGTCCTGCACGGGTCTGATTTTGACAAACCGCACCCGGCCGTCATACTTAAACCCATATCCGAACCGTTATCCGACAGAAATAAAATAAAATGACCCGATCCGCTATAAATAAATACCGACACCCGACCCGCACTGAATGAAAATCAGTCAGATTAAAAATTAAAGACAAAAGTTTATTGGCACAACAAACGACCAGTGACATGTGCAACATCAGCTGAAAAGGCTGACCAAATGTAAATGTTGCTTAATAACAGCCTAATAAGCAAAACAAATGGTAGTAGCCTAACTCCAAACTCAAATGTTTTATATTTCCATGCCCATACATAGCCTTACCAGCTTACAATTAAATGTTAATAAAACTAATATAATAATGTACATTAGGCTACCCTTGCACAGTATTGGGTTTTATAGGCTACCTACGTGCACTGTCCATTTTCCTTTGATTAGTCGACTGGAATTCCTACGCGAAGGCGAAGACTAGCGTTTGATGCGGTGCTTTATATTACTGTGTAAAAAAGGATATCGTCCACAGTTGATGGCCTCAGCTGACTACTTCAGCATCCATTTCGAACAACTGGAGGAGATCGCATGCGTTTTTTGAAAATGAAAGTGGGAGAGATTTCCGGGAATGCGCGTGCAGGCATAAACTGATACGGATTTTAAGTTTAATCATCTCTAATGCAGGGATTTTGTCACTAAAATATAGCCCTAGGGTTTTTTTGTTGGCACATGATGTTTTGAAAACCACAATTTAGCTCTCCTGCGTCTGACCTGACCCGAACCCGTATCCGACAGAGTAGAATATTTTTCACCCGTTTCTTCAAAATTTGCGGGTCACCCGTCGGGTACCCGAACCCGTGCAGGACTCTGCCTGCCAGGACCTTTATGGGAGAGACGGTCATACTAATATAGATGGAGTTATGACACTAGTCTAGTTCTGTGTCTTGTTTTCTGCTTACCTATACAGTTTACAAACCCAACCTGTGTTTTTAATATAAGATAAAACCAGTTAAGTTACCTGAAATGTTTTCATATTTTTTCTACAATTGCAGATTTGCACAATAAATATTCTACGTTCATGACTACTAATGACTATGAAATGTTTTAACAGTTTATTATACAACTTCCTGGTGCAATGCCTTTGCTATGGACATACATTACCCTTTCAAAAACAGTTATATTGAAATTTACAGATCAAATCATATACCGCAAAATATACCGTCTACTGTCTATGGTTCAAATTATACCGCAATATGAATTTTATGCCATATCACACAGCCCTACCTCCCACACAACAGGAACCAATCAAAAAGCCCAAAAAAACCCCATCAGGCATCTCACCGGGACATGGGAAGTCAGGCCAGAAGCAGAACTTTTCATGCTGCGTCTGTAGGAGTGTGGTCAGCTCACCAAGGCGCCCATCATCTTTAACAAATACAAGAAGCACTTAACAGCCCACACTGATGGTAAACTCAAGGTGGCAAAATATGAAAACAATATTAGCACAAGCAGGGATGTCCCTGTTGTTTTTGGGCCCTGCTAAAGTCACGTCCAGGCCCCCTGCCCCCTTTAGTGTAGTGGCTGTCAGTGGCCAGAAGGGGGCCCATGCAAATATAAGGTGGGAAATGGCGCAGAAATAAAAGTATGTGACCAAGTGCTGGTCCTCCAGGACCCCGGCGTCACAACGTACATTTCTCAATGTCCAGGGTGGGCTGAAGCGACACACAGAGGAAGGCCTGGCAACTGGAGCACTTCAGCATGTCGCAGTCGACATTCACCCAGCCGTACTGCGCACACCTCAGGGGCGAGAGAAGGGTGGGCTTCCCTGCCCATTTCAGACAGTTCTCAGAGTAAAGGAAGATACCCTCTCAAACACAGGAAAAATCAGGCACATGCAAAAAGTTAGAATCCAGGTCATGGTTTAACAGCTTGCAACTCTTATAAAAATCAGATGGCTCCCCATGCACATATTTTTAATCTATGGATCTAAATTTAGTGTCTGGTAAGGATATTGAATATGACTCCACCCTTAAAAAGAAAGCTTCCTTGCTCACAGCTTCGCAGGGTATTTGTGTGACCCCGTTTGGGGCCACTGCTTCTCCTTCCTGTTCCGCCTCTGCACTGGAAGGAGGAAACAGCGTTTTCATACAATATCGATGTTGCTGACATTTTCATCAGAGCATCAATTACATACACTTGCCATTTACTTATTTCACAAGCATTCTTAGTGTAGCGATATACTTCACGCGAGGAGACGCGACGCTATGGAACGCCAAACAGGTCAAAAACATTAGAATTTTAACATATATACTGTATACATAACATAAATCAGGCCTTACTGTTCAATATTTTACCTGCCTTTATACCACGGCACTATCAGATTCTTCAGTCTGAAGGTGTAATTTCCTATAAACGCACACGTGCCGGCCATGCCAATCAATGCATTTCAGTAATTCGCCTGATGGGTCTGGAATGTAACTTCAGCGATAGGTGAAAATCCGAGATATAGAAAGACCATATAAATAAAAAAAAATTATAGTTCAAGCATTATATCGTGGGGCTTAAAACAAAACGAAAAGTTAACAAAATGTTTGCTCACAACAATTGGACCACAAGCAAGGTACGCGATACGCAGAGAACTGTGATGCGTCGGGTGAAAATCCGCGATATAGCGGGGGATCGCTGTATTATAATCTTTAATCTGTAATCTTTAATTCTAAGTAACCTTACTTACCGAAAACTACAAAAGCCAAGAAACTGCTGAGTACCAGGACCTGTGGTCAGTGATTAAATAAAAGGTTTTACTGATGTAATACACTTGTAGTCCATTCATAAATTACAGTCTCAAATTGAGTCTGAATAAACAAGTGAGATTATTAAATCCGGTTTTAATAATTGGTAAACGGTAAATAAATCGGCTTTCATCCATAATGCTGCTGAAAACCAGGTGTTACATAAAGCTAAATTGATAAAAAACAATAGCTGAATACATTAATTTACATTTGCCTTCGCAACCGTGCGTTTAAAAACGTATAGTAGGCGACTCGCCCTGCATTAACCCTTTTTTAAACAATAAAAGCACGTTCAAGGCAATTGAAATGATCAAAACAATGCAGATTCGAAGTTCAAAATAATAAGTCATGAAAAAATAACGAAAATAAAGAACACAGAACGCGTTAGCATCGGTCTTAAGCTCCTTCACATTATAAATACGTTTAAAAGACAAGTGCGTACTTGTTTCTTCAAAGCATTTGGCGTTGTAAGGGAAATGTATTAATTATATACAGAGATATCCGTTTGTGGAGTGCCCAGTTAATTGACATTCCAACTGCTCATTTAGCCGAGATTACATTAAACCGATCGTCAGTCACGTTTCCCATCCCCTTTTGCTACGGGCATGACGGCAGGCTGCTGCTTGAGAAATGAACGTTAAGGCAAAAAAGATACAATAATTGCGAATGAAAAATATTACTACTTTTGCTTGCTGTCCTCTGATGCGACGCCCTCGTTGAGAAGCTGTCGTACTTTCTGCGCCGTCACTTGGGGAGACTTATTTTTATCACTTAAATTGTCAGCAGAGTTACTACAACCGCCGAGCGCCGCCATTGCGGGTCCCGCACTGAAATCGCTCCCCGGGACGCGCTTCCCTGTAGTTATAGTGCGTGTCTTCGCTTAAGGTAGCCTATTAATGTGTGTGTCACTTTAATCATAGTATGTATGCTACTTTAGTTATGTGGTGCTGTTGTGTCAGAAATGCCTGCCCTCCGCATTTAGACTCGATTCTTAAAATCGGGGCTGTATAAATTAGGATTTTGTTATATTTTGTTCATTTGACTTCCCTTGCCGGCCCTGGAGGATGGGCTCCCCCTTTGAGTCCGGTTCCTCCCAAGGTTTGTTCCTTCTAGGGAGCGTTTCCTTGCCACTGGCCTGCTCAGTGGGGGCTTCGGGCAGGAATAATGTAAAGCCTTCAGACAATGTAATGACGTGGAAATGGGCTATACAAATAAAACGGAATTGAACTAAAGTAGCCTATGTGTTACTTTAGCTACAGTTTAATTAACGTCGATTTAATGACACATATGACATTAAATAAATATGGAACATCAGTATATGTATAATTAATGGTTGTTTGTGACTGGTTTAACTGGTCAATTTTTCTTTGTTTAAATTTCCAGGGAGCTGGGTATCTTTTGAAGATATGATATCTTTGAAAAAAATCAGTCAGCTTCATTGCTCTTATTTTAATTAAAACAAGTGGACCCCAATAAACATGAATGTGCGAATAAAGCACTTTGAATACTGAATCATCGTGCAATATAACGATCTTGATACACTCTGCCACAACACCCGGCCGGTAACCCCCTTCCACCCCGGCGGGCCGCCTCCTCCTCCCCGCCCCGCGTAATCAGCCCCAACGTCGGCCTCGGCCATTCGTCCGCCGTATTTAAGGCCCGCGCAGATTCGCCGCCCCTTTCGCCGGTAGGGGCGGCCGACTTGTTTTGATGCAGCTTCGGGAATGTGAAAAAAGCGGGTCGGAGGGGTGTGTGCGCCTGTGTTCGTGTTTTTCCGGCATTTAATTCCGCCCGTCCGCGGCGTTCGGCGGGGAAGATGTCAGCCGCTGACGGCGCCGAGCAGCTGAACAGGTTCGAGAAGCTGTCAGGGCGGCCTCCTTTCCGGGCGGCAGGTCAGTGCGAACGCCGGCCGGCCGGCCGCCCCCGCGGCGCCGATACCGTCCGCTAAACGGCTTAACCTGCTCATTCAGGCTTTGCTCGTCAATCGGCTCGCCGCTTAGGTAACCAGCGGGTGCTAACGGGCTTAGCCAGCTAATAAAAGTGACCGGATAGCAGTTAGCGAAGTAAACCTGCCTCTTGCCGCGCGCGTTACCGGGTGTGTTAACTGTACCGGCTGTGGCGAAGTGCTACATCTCGGTCCCAATTACCTAGCGGGGGTCGCCGCTGATTTTCGGACTGGACTATCTGAAAGCATTAATCCATTTGGCTCATTTAGAGCCATACTTGGTTTGTTTTTAACTTGCTACTTTGAATAGTCAGTATTAAAGTCCACCGGCCTTGTTTACCGTCCCCGTGAGTGTTGCGGTGGTTTTAGGCGTTGCGAACAGGTATCGCTGCGTTATCCTGCAGTCTGCTGCTTAGCAAACGCGCTGAGGGCTATATGAGCGGTAAAATGGTACTTTTCTGCTGTGGCTTGATAAGGTGCGATGTTACAGGTTTTCTTACACACTGTGGCGGGAGATGACGCGTTTTCTCCCCGCAGAGAGCGTTTCCCAGGCCAGCGCTCTTTGCACGGCCCTGACCTTGGTTCTCGGAGAGCCAGGAAGCGCTTCGGACGGGCCGTGCAGCGCCGGCCTGGCGAGGCTGTCCCGTCTGCCTGATCCTACGCCATTCACCCACTATGCTCTCAATTGCGCATCATCAGTTAGACATTCATGCAATATTAACAATTTAGACAGAATTTCCTCCTCGGACCCTTAAATCATATGAGGTTATGGCAGCATTATGCAGTACTACCTGCTGATCTGAACGGTTTGACACATTCTGGGCTTTGTCAAAATTCGGAACAGAATGACGTTATTGCTCATAGTCTGATGAAATGATTTATTTTCCAGCATTTGTTGAAGGTCCGGTAAAACTGATAAGCCTATATAGATATGTTTGATAATTGTATTAGCGTGGTATTGACTTACTTTTTATTCCATGTTTATTCATCTGCCCGGAACTGTTGCTTCTAAATATTGGCGCAGCTGATGATGTACCGGTTTTTAGAGGGTTTGACAAAGGAATGTTGTTGGAAAGGAATGTCTTCCTTGGGAAATGCTGGCTGCACCAGGACATACAGGGCCTGTCTAAGTACATATGTTTGTGCTGCTTGCATATGCTTGTGGTGTTCTTAAGGTAGAAGCTGTTTGGATCCTAAGATTATGAATTATCTTCTCATGAAGGTATGTTCATCTTACTCAGCCTGTTATTTCATAAACGACTGTCTGGCAAAAAGTATGAAGTTCATGTGAAAGCGTGAATCATTGGGTCCATTCACTGGACTGTTATATGTAGACTGTTACAATGATGGTATTCTCACAGGGATGTAACCTGAACCTAGGTGTCTCGGATGTTTTGTTGCTTCTGATAGTTGCTAGATATGTTTCATCTGAAGTGTTTCCTGTGACCTTTACACTGAATTTTTGTTGCTAAATTTGCAATGAAGTGGTTCCTCCCAAGGGATCTTCACAGTTAAATTCCAGTGTAACCATGTATCCAGTTTGGCTGACTTGTCTCTGCCGCGGTGTCCCTCTATGCACCCATGCCAATTCTGTGGAGTTACTTTGTCTACAACTACAAATGCTTACACGTCTGTTTCATCGCTTTACTTGCAGGGTGGAGAAGGTGGTGCATCAGCTGTTGGTTTGTTTTCTTGGAACAATACTAATGGCTCTTGATATGAAGCTGCTTGGCTTATGGTGCTGTATATTCTCACAGGCTACAGTTTTTTTAATAGTTTCTACATCTGAAGCTTTAGTTTTAAAGCAGTTGCAGTTAAGCAGCTTGATGATGAAAACAATTGTGCTCCCTGTATTCTGAGCCGTGAACTTCAGGTTACAAGGCCTGAATAAGTGCATTTTTTGCACAATCCGTCACTTAAACGGAATCATTCTTCATTAAACTGTGTATTGTAGTCTATTGTGCAAACCTTTTTTCAAAATATATGAAATCTTTGTTGTAATTATCAATACAGAGGACTGGAAATGTTCTATGATTTTTAAAGAGCTGTTTTATGTATTCCATCTCTCCCCTTCCCAGGTACCTATTGACAATCTAAGGGCCATGATTTTAAATGGAGATGCACCGATTGTATGGGCCAGCTATCTGTATCGGCTGATACAGCAATAATCGGCCATCTGTCGATGGTTAAAAATGAGCCGATATTTACCACCGATAATTTCCTTTAAAATGGTGACCCATATTGCTTTGTACACCCACATACTAAATGGACAGAAACATGCTATGAAAACAACATTAGAAATAGAGATGCAGCGATCCAATATTCGAATTGGTATCGGTGCCGATCCAGACCTGTTTGACAGATTTGGTATCGGCTATATCTGACTGATCCATGTCAGTGTAACAACATCAGATAAGAAGATGACAATCTGGAAGTATTTTATGCTTTTAACAGCAACTAATAGCACATAGATTTGCAATGTTTATAAAAAAAGTTTTGAGAGGTGGAAGTAGCATTTACTGGAAAATTCCACTAAACAAAGCACACACAATTGTGTGAGACATTGCGAGTAATATGGAAATGGAAAAAGCAATGGATGATTTGGGAGTCGCTAGCTTGGACTGTTTGCACACTCAATATGGCTTGGGATGCACGCGGGGCTGCGATTGCAACGAAGTGCAAGTTCTTATCGGTATCAGCAGTTTTGTATCAGAATCAGATTGAAACTGAAAAAATGTGGGTCAGCCCATTCCTAGTTAGAAATGCATTTTGCAAACATTGCTCTGCTAAAATTTAATGTGGAGAATGTAATAATCATTTCAGCACAAGAAATCTGATTGTTCACCCTAAGGTGAGACAGAGTTTCTGAAAAAAATCTGTTCCAATAATGAAGGCTACAGTTCTGTGGAATAATGCAAGTCCGTCAGTAAAGCAAGCGTTTGATAGCAAAAGAAAATTCAGTGCGGACAGTGTGAAATCAAAAGATGTTATCTGGAAAATTTGGAGGTTATCACACTTGATGATCAGCCCTTCTCTGTTATAAATGTTATAAACATATAAGATGTATAGTTATAAAATATAGTACTCTGTGACTGTTGTATGCCAGAGTTGTTTTCTTGCCAAAAAAATATACAAAACTTTTTCATAATGTATTTTTTTAAATGACTTGGGTGGAGTGGTGTCACTTTTGGAAATGATCGGCTGGTCGGTATCGGCCAGAAATTCCCTTCTGGGTGCATCACTAATTTCACATTTCAAATGAGTTACTTTCACATGGTTACCGTTGTCCCCTGTGTCTGTATTTGTTCCGGCTGAGATTCACCAGAGGTTGACAGCTGTGTGGAGATCTGCGGTTCTGGGTAGCATGCCCCTTTGTTTTTCTCTCCATTGTCTTGCGCTGTCTGTGTGACTGACTCATTGCTGGTGGTTGTGGTGACAGGCTTTAAGAAGAGAGTCCGCTGGCTGCAGACTCGCCGCATCTTCATCTACTCTTGTCCCAGCCTGCGGATCCCTAACAGGTTTTTGAGAGAAGGTGGGTAATGAGCCAGCTAAGATACGCCACCACCAGGTCGATAGAATGAGGCTCACCTGTTCAGAGCCTCCATGTCCTGCAAAGGCAGAAGCAGGACTGTAAGATGCTCTGTCTCTAACCACGCCCCCCCCCCCCCCACTTGGGTTTGAGGCTCTGCTTTCTCTTTCTCCGGTGCCCAGTTGCTCTTCATCATGCTGGGTGGTCTGACCACTGCTGGGGATCATGTCCATCCACGTGACTGTCTCTGGGGTGAATGACGACGTCCTGTAGTGTCTCCCTGCCTGTCCCTCTTCTTCCCAGTCTTTTGCTTCATTGGCCTGTGTTGTCGTGCAAACCTTCAGTCTGGGGGAGTCTGGCTTCCAGATTTTGACCAGCACAGATTGTACTGGAAATGATAGTGCTTAGGATTAAAGAGATGACAAAGTTGGGTGAACTGTCAAAATTCTGTTCTGATGTAAATCGGTTTTTGAAAATCTTTCTTACAAATTGCACTGCTAAAAAGTAGGTAGAATTGTGCTGCGAATATCCATCACTGTTGCTATGTTTTCTGGAGCTATTTAACCTGTTTAATGTTTTATCTGAACCAACATTTTCCACCTCTATAGATGGTCAAAATCTCAGCTGCTTTGAGTTTCACCATGTGTGAATTAAAAGAACCAAACTGTACACAGCTTCTGAAAGGTGTATGGAACAGTGTTGAAATGGTGTTGTGCTTTAGGCCGAACGTCCTTGCTGAATGCTCCTAACTGAAAATGGCAAACTGTGTTCAGAAGTGTTTGTGTGGAAGTGGATAAACTACTTTCGCAGGGCACTCTGGGATACGGGAAACAGTTTTACCCATGATGACCTTCTAGGTTTTTATAGCTTGTTCCAGTGTTTTCTTTCAGCTGGAGTTTTGGTGCAGAGGATTTCTCATTGAAATTACTTAATGAATTTTGCTGCATCTGCCTTGAGTACCAAGGTGGTAAAGAAGGTGAAGAACATTTTTATAGACAGTGTGGACTGAAGCTTTCCGCGAGCTAGATCATGAGGACTACTTGGACTGGCTGACTATCAGTTCATTACTGGTGGAAATTTGCTTTTCGAGGTATCAGGATGGGGCAATATCTGCATTGTTTTAATGCTCCCCCCTTGTCCATCTCAACAGGACACCGCACGCCCCCTGCTCGGAGCGGACACCGCTGTGTGGCAGATAACTCAAGCCTCTACGTGTTTGGTGGGTACAACCCGGATTACGATGAGTCGGGTGGCTCGGAGAACGAGGACTACCCGCTGTTCCGGGAGCTCTGGCGGTATCACTTTGCCAGCGGTTCCTGGCAGCAGATCCGCACGGAGGGCCACATGCCCACAGAGCTGGCATCTATGTCAGGTGAGAGGTTGGTGATAGATTGGCTCATGTTCTGACACATTTTCTTTAGCTTTGGGTTGATACCTAATGAATAAATACACATGCCGATTATGAGGAACATGGTATTTAAGATGTGTCCTGATTTACGTCACGAGGATGGTGTTAAATAGATCTAACACATCCCATGCTGAGGTTCCATATGGCTTTTTACTGTACTGGCTGGTAAATCTGGTTTCTGTTGGATATGCTGTGCGAAAGGGGGAGGTTTTGCATTTGTTCTTGTGAAAATTGCTGACTTAGTTGGAGTTTTAAATGTAGTAAGCTTTAAAAATTTTGGGTCTCTTTTTAAACCTCCTGTTTCGAAGTGTGCAGGTGAATTAAACTGAAACGCCACTGAAATCTGCTTGCTGGCATTTAGCTGTTCTGCACGGAAACAACTTGCTGGTGTTTGGTGGCACTGGGATCCCCTTTGGGGAGAACAACGGCAACGATGTGCATGTCTGCAACGTGAAGTACAAGCGGTGGTCACTGCTGAACTGCCGGGGGAAAAAGCCCAACCGGATTTACGGACAGGTGAGAGGGAGAGCTGCCCCGCCAGCTGAACATTAATCCACATAAATGGCTGCAGCCATATCTCTGCTCTTTACTAGCTGATTAATATGTCATTAGAACTGCGAGTGAATGATGTGCTGGCTGGGCTGCTGGTGGCTGATCAGCAGAAGACAGGTGATGTGCCTCTGCCCTGTGTGGTGGGCGCCTTGGCGTTTAAGCAGAGCTCTCATTAATCATCAAGGCGATGGTCATCATCAACGGCTACCTGTACGTCTTTGGAGGGACCACAGGTTACGTCTACAGCACAGACCTGCACCGACTGGACCTCACCACCCGCGAGTGGATCCACCTGAAGCCCACCAACCCTCCCGATGACCTTCCAGAGGAGAGGTGACCTCCTCCTTTAACATCTATAACTCTCCTAAGCTTCTCAAAAGCATGCAACCGCTTTAGACCCAAGTTCAGTGAAGAGAAGAAAGAGTAATGCAGTAATTGCATGATGTAATAGGAACAATCCTATTACCATTCTTTACATCACAGACTCGAGATACAATTCTGGCTCATGCTTCTGGCTATTCAGATTTCTGTGACTGGGATATATGAGTGAAGGGAAAGAAGTGGAAGTGTTTTATTGATTCCAGGAGGACACTCATTTGCAAACAGCAGCAAAGGAACATAAAGTGAATAGATGCACACAGTATTAAAAACTCTATTTCCCATGTAAGAACCTCCTGCAGCTCAGTATCCAAAGGATGGAACATCTGGGCTGCAGCTGGAGCCGAGAGCTGCTGAGCTCAGTGTCGCCCGGACGACAGTGAAGAGTTTGTGCTAGAAGGACCTTGGCATCTGTATTCTTACACATTTTATCTTGACCTGGCATGCTTCTGTTTCACTTGTACAGTACATCGCAGGCGATACATTTTCTGATTATTTGCTAATTGCTTTGGGGAGGGGTGACTTTAGAGCTGGGGTTTCTTTGTTATGCTGCTGGACAGGAGATCTGTTCTGTCTCAACTACACTCAGTTTTCCCATAAGAACCGTAATGAAATTAGATGATTAATTTGCCACGCCGAGTTTTGTCCTAACCAGCCGATGGCCGTTTCTCAGGTACAGGCATGAAATCGCACACGATGGCCAACGGATTTACATCCTGGGCGGGGGCACCTCCTGGACCTCCTACCCTTTAGACAAGGTACCGTGAGCAGTCCCATGTGGGAGCAGTGCTGTGGCCCCTCAGCCCAGGCACCCAGGAAGCGGCGCCCTGCGCTCTGCCCTCCTGAATCCTGCCAACCTGCACGCAGTGATACCTACTGGGTGCAGGACCTGCGTTTCAGGGCAGCTGGAGATGGAAGGGTCATAAATAAATTTAAAAAAATGCCAGATGTAGATTTTAGATGAAAAGCTAAGTGTGTAGCTACTGGTAAGTTAATGTTTTGCTGTCTTCTGTTTACGTCTCAGATACACGCATACAACCTGGAGACAAACTCGTGGGAGGAGATCACCACCAGGCCACATGAAAAAATAGGTTAGTCATGGATTCTTTGACTCTGTCTAAACCTGAACAGCAGAACAGAAATGGAAGCAAACGCAGGGTGGGTCTGCTTACTTGGAGAAGGAGCATATTGCACAGATGAGCAGATGTGTTGGGCTCCTTGTACGGTGACTGTTTGGTGCTCTGATCTTTGCAGGGTACCCAGCTGCGAGACGGTGCCACAGCTGTGTGCAGATTAAGAGCGGTGAGCTTCTTTCGTCTGTAAAATGAAAACATTAAGCTTCTGTCCCTCTCTCTGGGTGGGACACACCTGTCATTCCCGTAGAAAGTACCCCTGTTTCTGGTTCTGATTCTGCCTGCATCCTCCTTTGTGTGATGATCGCTGCTCCCATCTCTGCAGATGTATTTGTGTGTGGTGGTTACAACGGGGAAGTGATCCTGGCCGACCTGTGGAAGATCAGCCTGCAAACGTTCCAGTGGACGCGGCTGCCCGCGGTGATGCCCGAGCCAGCCTACTTCCACTGCGCTGCTGTGACCCCGGTCAGTGCTTGTCCGTCAGCCCGTCTTCGTGCTTGTCCATCTGCCATCTGTAACACCTCGCTGCGGCAGATTGGCAGCCATTTCCGGAGGGTGGGACTGGACCGCGTGTCAGCCTGGGGGGTCACCAACTGGGATCCCGAGGTGTTTTGTCGTGTGGTGGGTGCAGCAATGCACTGTACCAGTGCATGCTGCCGACCTGACCTGACTATGACCAAGGAGAGTATTTCATTGTGTATCTAAAGCCCTAACATTTCCCAGGGATTAGTGGACAGTCACTAAATGCTATGACTGTGCTGGCCTATGAAACAGGACCCACTCTAGGCTCTGACTGTGTCGTGTCTCTCTTCCCAGGCGGGCTGCATGTACATCCATGGCGGCGTGGTGAACATTCACGAGAACAAGCGCACTGGCTCCCTTTTCAGGATCTGGCTGGTGGTGCCCAGCCTGCTGGAGCTCTGCTGGGAACAGCTACTGCGGAGCTTCCCTCAGCTGTCCCTGCTGCCGCCCATGCAGCTGCTGAACCTGGGCCTCACGCAGGAACTCATCGAGCGCTTGAAATAGTGAACGGGGAGACCCAGGAGGCCCGGGGTGGCCCACTTTCGGCACCGAGGAGCACGGATGAGGCGGTCTGGTGGATGCGGATCGCTGGACTTGAGCGGGGGGGCTCTTTGAGGGCTCCTCCAACATAGCCCCCGCCTTAAAACCAAATCATCAGATGCCTTTGTGTGTTTTGGGGTTTTTTTTGCGGCATTTTAAATTTTATTTTATTTTTATTTTATATATATATATATATATATATATATATATATATATATATATATATATATATATATATATATATATATATATATATATATATATATATATATATATATATATATATAAAAAAAATTATTTTAAAGCCAGGTGGAATTTTGTCTTAGAGCCGTCACGCCGAGCACACAGATGGAGGACATTGAACCAATGCCGTCGTCTCCCTGGAGTTTGCATGCGTGCATCGCGCAGTACGTAGCGTGTGCTAATTAGGAATGTACAGTCACATATGGCAATCTGTCTTTTTTTTTTCCCCCCTTGATTTAATTTTCTTTATGCATTTCTTGTACATAATCTTGCTTTTTTCTTTAAAGTTGCATTGGCTTTTTTGTGGCCATATTCTCCTCTGCAAGTTTCCTGTTGGACATGAAGATGGATTCACATTTGCTCAGTTTTACAATAGAAGTGAATTTTGTCATGAATTTCCTTTTTCAGGGTTTTTAATGGCAGTGGGTAAAAGCAGATGGGGAAAGCGGGTTTTTTCTTTTGCTTATTCGGAGCTGGCTGACTGGTTTATTCTGGTTCTGTCCAGGCGAATGGCAGAGAGGGCCGCTGGTGTGGACAGTGGGGGGGGGCCGTCAATTGTCTCCCAGCAGCCATTCCCCACTGGTCCCAGTCCTCCTCACCTAGAACCAGTTTGACCAAATAATTACATCACTGTGAATCTGGGTGCATCTTACTCTTTAAAATGTTCTGTTTAAATAAAAGTTGGACCTTAAGTCTTAAACTGACTCCACCAGCCTTTGCTTGCGAGTTCCTTATGAACCTTTGCCCTGGGTAGTGACATATGGGGTCATGCATAACTGCACATTTTCATTAGTGCCTTTAAAGTACTGTCTCCAAAAGAGCTGAACCTTTAGATAAATCTATTAAAATTACTTCCCCAAGTAATACCAGCAGGTATTTTGCAATAAATGCTATGTTTATATAAAAAAAAAAAAAGATGGGTGTGTTGAGGGGGTTAGGGGTCGAGCTTGGTAACTTCAGCATGTTTAACTCGTCGCACCCAGTTGTACTGTGTGGTAAGGGGCATGAGAGACAGAGTGGAAGGAAGCCATTTTAAGGCATTCTGGTCTGACTGCGGCTTGGAAGCTGTAACGAGGGGCGGTAACCTTTGGTAACCTGCTAATCCCAATAGACAGTTTGCATTATCTATGCCACCTCCCCCACCAGAGCAGCTTTTACACCCCAAGGTGTCAGGCTGGATGTTTCATGGAAGAGAGGGTGTGACCCCACTCAGATGTACACATTGCACATGAACAAGGAAAAGGATTGTCATTTTTTTCCCCAAATATGGCCACAGATTTTGTAGAGCAAAAAAAAAACTCCCTCTTGCTGTGTTCAGTGATGTTTTGGATTAGCTTGGCACTGCTGTCATGCTGAAGTGTGAGTATTTAACCAGACTAACTGGATGGTTTACAGCATAGAAAACGATACGATCATACTTTATGGAGCCCAGGGGAAATTACATTTGCTGCACCCACCACCAAATTGACCCTCCATGCCCATCCTCCTTTTGTTTATGCATGGAACTTGAACCTCGTGTGCATGATGTTATTTCCGGGATGTTGGGTAGAAGGGCTTCCTGGACTGAAGCCACCGTCCTGACCATGCAGGAAATGGTTTTAAGGCAAAATCGCTAATTGTCAGTACTTGTGTACGTGTTTTATGTTCTCAATGCTGAAAAAAATAAACTTGAATGATAAGTTGAATATAGCATTATTTGTGTAATCCTGTTCATTTGCATTTAAGCACACATGGAATTTATGCAGTTATACTTAGAGAAGCTTGGTTTGCAAAGATCCAATGGCTTTATTTGCTGGCAATTCATAAATACTGCTAACCGGTCTCCCAGTTCCACTACATTAGTGTTACGGACCTCGGATGTGTTAGGTCACCCTCCAGTGATGTAAACATTTCACAAACTCTGAGCTGCTTTGAATTAATATTTTAATTATGGTTAACATGCTTTTCATTACAAAATGTGGATTTGTCAGTTTTCTATTAAAAGTTACAGTATTTCCATTAGATTTACAAAAATATTAATCTTTACCCAATATATTGCAGTTCACAGGACAAATAAAAAAGCACTTTTGTTTTACACCATGTGACAGTCACCCAAACATTTAAAGACAGATCAAGTATTGCTAAGGACAAAGTCATCTACGATTCCTGTATGGAATGGAGCAAGGAAACTTTAGATAAACCCACAATGCCCACAATTTGAACACAGCAACAAAAAAGCAGCATCACAAAGCAGGACTGAAGCCCCCCCCTCTTAGCAGCCAGCAGGTGAAGGTGCGAAAAAGTAGAGGGCCATAAAGACAAGGTAGAGGACCACCAAGGCTGTACCTGGCCAAGGGAACAGAAGAGTTACATATGGACACACCACACCCAGGCTACTGCTAACCAAATGGAGATGAATCCTGAACCTCCTATATAAAAGGTCTCAGATCCAAAATAGAACACTTCAGATGTCCACTAGAGGGCAATATTGATTATGCATCCATTCATCCTCCAGCTCCATAGGAGGGTTGCAGGATGGCCTGAAGATGGAATGTCTGTCTAGCACAGGGTACGCAGGATATGCAGAGTCACACACACAAACACCACGTGCAATGGTACAGATGCCAGTTAGCCTGCGTCTCCTTGGACTGCCGGAATAAACTTCACAGTGCTAACTTGTACTTTAGTTTCTGAATTGCTAAAGCACATTTCCTGAAACCTTCCATTCTTTTCTCAAAACTGTAAAAACAAAACCCATTTTTCAAACTACATTAAAATAAAAAAACCTTTGACTCAATCTACTCAAATAGATCTACTCAAAACTATTTTATCTTTGCTCAAAACCAAACACTGCTTTCAGATCACGCACCAAGCCAGCCAGTATATAGACTAATGTTCAGTCATTACACACTACAGCAAAAATTTTAAAGCAATACCAGTCAAAACTGTTATTGGCATAAAAAGATGTTTACTATGAATATGGCCTTCTGCAACAACTATACCTGTTTAGCAAGAATGTATGTACAATTACACTTAAAGCAATATGAAATGTTTGCAGTATTCAGTACTACAAAAAAGTTACTGTAAAGTAAAAAATCCAAATGAGGCATATTACAGTAAAATGTTGTACAAGTGCCAAGCCAGAGTCAAGGAAGAATGTTTATTCTGTCTCATGTCTCAAGGCTGGGTCAAGACAGAGAACTTTGTCTACATCACATGAAATGCTCAAAGAATGAGGTTTAGTGTTTCAGCAAAACTAACATAATCCTAAAATTCAATTATTCTCCTCCTTCCTGCAAGGCTTTCATTCTAGGTACTTGCAGATGCTCACAAATCTATGTAACTCACAGCCATTGGTGTCGCTGGAAACTACACCAGGATGCACAATTTACCTTGAAAGTAGTCTGACTTCCCGTCCATGAAAATATAGTTGACAAGGATGACACTGAAGATACTGGACCACAGGTGCAGGTCGCTGAATATGAGTACGAAGCCAACATCCTGCCAAAACAAGCGAATAGGACGTTCACCACAAAGGGCTGCTGGCACATGCCTTTAACATCTTTACTGTGAGGACGACACAAGCAACAAATCTGAAATTGTTCAAAAATCTACGAAGGCACACTTCACTAAACTTTAACTGAATGACCGAAAGACCAAACTGAGCACATAAAAGTAAGGGATTGCCTGAATTTGATTTAGTATTTAGAGCATATGAAATAAAATAAGAAAAAAAACTGACTCTGTGGCTCCTCCGGGGCTCCGCAAAAAAACACAGGCAGCAGAGTCAGCATTTCGGCAGAGCTCCTGATCTGGTGCATGTGATCAGATTCCAGATGCCAGATGCCACTGGCATGCCATGTTTTGATAAAATGCTCAGGTTTGTAAAGCTGTGTTCCAAGAATGTTGGGAGACTAGCAAGCTACAGAAAAGGAACTCACACAGAAAATGTTGAACAAGATGAGGACTGGGATCTGCAGCATGCAAACCTGCACAGCTAGACAACTTCCAACCTCCAGGCTGATTGGAGACAAAAGGGGAAAAGAAAAAAAAAAAAAACAGCCATTATTCAGGGTGGAATAAAAGAATGAGCACATTGCCCTGAAGGCCAATCAAAAAACAAAGAGGAGGAGATTTTAACAGGAACCAGCCTCAAACTCATGTTGTTCTGCAGGGCAAACTGAATGCCGTTGACAATCTCTGGGAGTTCAGGGATCATCGCGATCACGGTGACGCCTATGAAATACTGCCACAAGAGAAAGAGGTGGTTACTGTGTCCTATATTCTCAACACTAATGACTCCATCAACAATAGAACATGTAATTTCTCCTGTGCTATGGAGGAGGTACTGATGAGGCCCTACCTCTCTTACAGCACCACAGCGTTTGGATGACCCCAGTATAACAGGCGAGTCATGAAGCAAATACCTGGGAGATGTGAGAGTGGGCCAGGATGGGCTTGATGTGCTCCGTGGTCAAGTCAGCGCAGGCAGACATCAGTAACGTGGCTGTGATGAGGATGACCAAAGCTCTCCACCTGGACCAGTGCACCACAGCGCCATGGTGCCCAGATGCTGAGGCACACACACACACACACACACACACACACACACACACACACACACACACACACACAGAGAGAGACATGAGCGCTGATTCCACTTCTCACACTTCAAAAGCCATCTCTCTGGACCCAACAGTACTGTCCCACCCTCATCCATGTGGAGGCTGACCGTGGCAGCCGCTGATGTGGATGTCATAAATGTGAGAGTGCGTCTTCAGCGTGAAGATGAGGCCCACAACATAGGCTGCAGGCAGCAGGATGGAGATAGTGTATATCAGAGGCCTGTGGGACAGCACAAAGGATCAGATTATTTTTTGGTAGAAGTGAGCAGATACAAAATGTTGCAAAAAACAAAAATCAGAATGTCGACGAACAAGCCCAGGGAGATGTGTTCAAAAGTTACATTTGTGATGTGCTCACTGACCACTGCCCAAGACAGATATTCTATACAATTAGCAATTCCAACACTCACTCAATGTGGCTGTGGAACAGGGAGTAATTATTTTCACTCTGCAAAGAACAAGAAAATTTTGGGCAGTGAATTTAACTAAAGTGAACTTCAAAGCGTAGTTCAGATGTCCTATAAATCAGCAGGATGTGGGTCAGTGCCACGGTTCAGCGAAGCGGACACCCCCCCGGACACCTACCAGGTCATAATGACAGTCCCTGCAGACCAGGGGGCCGCTGCCGTTTGCCGCAGAGCTGGTGCAGCTGTCGCACATCAGATTCCCATAGGCCTTGGAGAAAAGCGTGGGTGCAAACACCCCTGTAGACACATTGGGTGGGGAGGGTAAACACACGACCAGTCACGGCAGACACGATTGGCTGGGCGGAGCCTGGCTGGGCGGAGCCTGGCTGGGCGGAGCCTGGCTGGGCGGAGCCTGGCTGGGCGGAGCCTGGCTGGGCCCTTACCTCCCACCGAAATGAAGAGCAGGGCGGAGCTGACCCCTGCCGAACGGCTGTTGAACCTCTGCTCCTGGTGCCGACAGCCTCCGAGGATCATGCTTATCCCCTGTGGGGGGGTGAGGTGGACAGACTCAGGGACCGATACAGCTGGCAGAAATATTATCCAAAACCAGAATTCTCTGAAGGCTGAAACCTGCAGGTTAGCCGTCCCTCAGTCTCAGCACTGGGAGACCCCAGCAGTATCAGGGAGCTACTCACAGGGATGAACAGCACACATCCCAGCAGCGTCCCCGTCAGGGCAGACTTCACAACCTCCTCATAGCACTTGGTCCCCCCTTGGTGGCCCCGTAGCAGTGCTGTGATGTAGAAGGTCAGCTCTGTGATGGAGCCGAAGGTAGCGTTGACCACTGCCCCCACAGCAAAGTTACTCTGCGCCGAAATACTGGAGAGGAGCACGAAAGGAATCCCGGTGGACAACAGGACACGTGACAGTGAGAAGAGCGAGAGCAGGCCGTCAGCTGTCACTGCCATGCCTGGTGAGGAGGTACCTGGCAATGCCCATGCCAATGTAATAGGACAGGGGCATGATGGAGACCATGGCTAAAGCAAACTTGGTTTCAGAGTTGGTACAGTAGTTATCCTTATCCACATAACCAATCACCAGCGTGATAATGACCAAAGGCAGAAGATCTGTAGGTAGATCGCTGTAAGGAAGACAGGAGCCAAAGTGGCATCAAGGCAATGTGGGGACATTCACTTCCGGCCTGAACAACACGAGAGCGCTTGCGGAGAAGCCACAGAAAAAAACATTTAGTAGATCAACTTGTCAATGATGGTTAAGCAAAGCAACTGACTAGAGTGTTAAAATAAGATTAAGGTATTAATAATAATAATAATAATAATAATAATAATAATAATAATAATAATAATATGACTATGATTATTAGTATTGGTAAGGACTTTCTTTCATCCATGAGAGGCGGCCGTGTCCCATAAGGAAAAGCTGCTGGGCTTCTCTTCACAAAAGGATACTGACGGCAAAGACGTTGAGGCCATCGACCGTGTACTTGTAGTAATACCAGTTGAAGGCATAGTAGCAACAGAGAACTGCTCTAGTCTCACAACCCTGATTCTGAGGGGAAAAAAAAAATCAAAGATTCATAGAAACATTTCAGAATAATGGACCCCCATATCGACAGTTAACAGCTGCAATCACCTGTGACCTGGTTGGCAGGACTAGTCTGGCTGAGTTCTTCAAAATCACTTAACTGATCTAAGAGGAACAGAACTTCAGTAATTCTCTAACTAATGGGTTAATGTGAAGAATCACATCTGAAAGGATGCTGGACGCTGGGTGACTGTTCCCTGGCACAGATGTCTCCAACTACACGTGCTGACTTGAGGAGCCCCAGAAGCTGCCTCACCTTTCCAGGCACGGTGATACGGATCTCCTCCGGGGGCATGAGCAGGATGGTCCCCATGGTACGAGCGTTCATTTTGGTGACAGGGATGGTGAAAACCAGAAGCCAGGAGAGCAGGCAGGCCAGAGCGTGGACCACGCACAAAAGAGGGTATCCCAACAACAGCCACACGTATGTGCTGACCCGACGCTGTGGGAGGAGTTCAGTGTCATCACTTCCTGTGAAATATTCTGCTCACTTCTCTCTAAAGAGGAAATCCTGGTCGTTAGATCTGAAGACACCAAATAATCCATTACAGTGAGACTAATAATTCTAGAGACACCAGACGCAGGATATGAATGAAAATGTTGGCAAATATGATGAAATAACTAACCTGTAATTCACTGGTAACAGGAACAACAACAAAACCAAACCAAAAGACAACAAACCTCAGTACAGAAAGCCTTCAAGCCTGACCTGATTCGATAGGGAAGCATTAAGCATGCAGACAGCCTCACCCAGTAGCGAGGCAGAGGTTCTGCAGGAGCACGGGGGCAGGGGGCAGCAGCCTCCAGGGACGCGGTGTCCAGCAGGGGCGTAGTCTCCCGGACCTCATCCACCTCAGGGATGGCCTCACAGTGGGGGAACTTCACGCAGCACCTCCTCATCATGCTGGAGGCCTGAGGAGAAACCAGGACACTAAATGGGAAAAAGAGGACTTTGGAACAATCTCCATTAGTCGCAACAGTATCACAGCACACCCATTTAAAAGCGCCTGTTGTGAAAGGCGCTATATAAAAATAAACTGAATTCCACTGAATTGAATAAAGGTTTACAATAAGTATAAATCCCATTTCTTTGGATCTATAATGTTCTCCTGCATGGAGCAAATCTGATTAAACGCAATGAAACACACCACAGCAAAATAATGCATTCAAAATGTATTATAAATTTTGAAGGAGATTACAGATCTCCAATCTGTAAACATACCTTTTGTACTGACTTCCCAAATGGCCATAGAAAATAATAAGACAGCTGCAAGCAAAGCTTCCCTAGAATGAAGGGCAAGAGTTAAAGCAGTGAAATCACATTATGGTAGATGCCAATGACAAAGACAATACTCACCATAAGGGACTCCAAGGACTGTTAGAAACATGAAAAAGCTAACCAGGAAGTAAGCCAGGGACAGCCACCAGCCAAAAAGGAACACATACACTATATTTCCACATGTAACCAAAGACCCTGCAATGACAGAGTGGGAAAAACATTAACTAATGACTCCTAATCACCACCATGTTACACAGATTTTATCTTTGCCAAAAGCAGACATCACTCTTGTGTTCTCTGTACCTGTTTGGGGTTTGATGAAGTTGAGTTCAGAGTAAAGCTCCTTCACAATATCAGACCTATCCTCAAACGGCCGCTCAGTCACATGGCTCTTCCACTTCCTGAAACCGAACTGGAATGGAAAGGACACACCTACTTGAAATGTTTGGGGGGGGGGGGGGGGGGGGGGCTCTACAAAAATTGTCCACTGTCATGTTTAGGTTATATTTTATTTTCTGTACTTTAAGGTTCCCAAAATAAACCATATGTCAATGTTGTACTTCTATTTGCTCATTACATTCCATTTTCAGAATATCGGTCTCCACTAATTAAGACAATTCTGTGTCTGTTCCTGCTGCGGCCAGCCATGCATGGGGGCTCTGCACTCAAATTACTACATTTACGCAGCCACCTGAACTCATTATGTAGACGCATTATTTGAATGCCATCCATCCATTATCTCCCGCTTATCCGAGGTCGGGTCGCGGGGGCAGCAGTCTCAGCAGGGAAACCCAGACTTCCCTCTCCCCGGCCACTTCATCCAGCTCCTCTGGGGGAATCCCGAGGCATTCCCAGGCCAGCCGAGAGACATAGTCCCTCCAGCATGTTCTGGGTCTTCCCCGGGGCATCATTTGAATGGAAGTTGTAAATTAAGAAACAGTATTTTATTCAGGATTTCTGCATGATTCTTATGTAGTTAAATGTCACTGACAGTATTAACTGCCTGCAGTAGTAAGAGTAGAATGCTTTTTGCAGTAATCCGGTTACTGACCATGCTGCCGTGCACTTGTGTGTGTGTGTGTGCACATGCGTGTGACTTTGGAAGTCGTGGTGCACACTGGAAAATAAGGTTCTCCCAAAAGCCACTGTGCAATTCAAACCCTGGATGGAGTCAATGCCAAATGCAGCCGGGACATGCAGACATGCGCAGCAGTGGGATCTCAGATTAGTAAGTTCTTTCAGAACTGCAGCACCATCCACAGCATCGGAGACGTCACTCACCCGGTAGTTGTTAACTAACTTGTGAGCTTCCACTTCGTTCTCTGCTCGGATGGTGGTCTTGCAGGTACATTCCTCCCACAGGTCGTTGGAGGTGTGAGCACACCTTGAAGGGGAAGAGTATCCTGCAGAGAAACACGGAGGGCCTTGGTGTCAGCTGCCACCGAACAGCAAAGACCGTAAATGGGAGAAGGCTGTCTGATTTCAGGATGTCCAATTACCTATTTCCAGTAGGGCCCTAAACTTCTAATCAACTTTTTTGGTTCAATCCAAAGAAGGGGGGGATGAAGAGGGACCCAGAGGAGATATACGATGGGGCTTGGTCGTTAAAAGCTTTGAATGTTAGACGTAATATTTTAAAGTGGATGCGTTCTTTTATAGGGTATGGGCATAATGTGCTGGTAGGAGTGAGTGAGGGTGAGGAGGCAGGCGGCAGAGTTCAGGACTATCTGGAGTTTATGGAAAGATTTAGCAGCAATACGCGTACCAGCGAGTTGCAGGAGTCAAGACGGCTAGAGATAAAGGCATGAATAAGGGACTCAGAGGCAGAGTTAGAGGGGCAGGGCCTAAGCTGGGTGATGTTGTGAAGAAGGACGAGAGCTGTTTTTACCATGGAATATATGGGTGCATCAAACGAGAGGGTTGGGTCAAATGTAACACCAAGGTTACAAAGCAGAGTGGTGCAAAGGAGGACAGTCGACCTGGCTTTGCGGAGTGTGGCCTCTGACATGACAATTAGTTCCGTTTTAATTTGCGGAATAAGAGAAAAGGGTTAGTGTAACATTCCATTTTTAATCAAATTACTACTATAAAGATATAATGTTTCTGCTCCTCAGGAAATCAGTGTAAAGTGAGTAACATTACTTTACACACAGGCTTTACATAAAGTCTCTGCCTCAGGTTAAGTTACAGTCATGACGGTCCAACCCGAAACCAAAAGGGAAAGTGAAGTTATACTTGGAGACAGAAGTCAGAGAGACGGGTGCAGGGGCCGCAACAAAGAGAATCACAGTGAAGCGGAACGGAAAGACGCTCACTTCTCTGTCTGGACAGGCAGCCAGGGGTGGCGTGACTGTGTTGGTGGGTGAAGGTTGGCGACGGGGTCTCTGCCAGCTCGGGCTGCAGGCTGGCAGCGCAGAGCCGGTCGCACAGTGAACCACGGCGGTGACCTCGAGGGTCATGATCCCACAGGGCCTCTGGGGAGGGGATCGAAAATAAAAATGGAACCGAACTCCATCAGAAGGGGATGTTAATATACATACACAAAGAGCAAATCAAAGTGGAGGTAAGGGAGACGGAGTCCGATGAAGCGTCACTCCAGGGGAAACAGAATATAGCCAGGATGGTACGGGGGACTTTTCCCTGCCGGGTTCGGTGGGCTGACACGAGGACGGACCGCACACCCTGATACACAAGGCACGGGGGACATTTCATGTAGGTGCCAAGAGAAACTTTAGCAATGAAGCATTAAATTTAACCTGAAGAGCTGGTCTGGCCAGGTGTGTGAATGGTCACAGGACGGCACTCCAGGCCGTCAGCACATGATTGGTGTCTTGTGATTAGTCACTAATCCAACCCCAAGTCTGCGTGATTCTGTTTTAATACTGAAAAGCATTTGTTTCTTCCCGCTCGTTAAATTAGCGTAATCAACTAGTGAGTTGATGGCACTTAAGCACGTGCCAAAAATGGGGACCTTGACAGCTACATCGATAACAATTCTTACAGAAAGATACAAATATAAATGAAGACAGCATGGGGCCAGTGCATCATCAAAAACAATGTTTACTTAAAGCATGTTTCTGATCTGAGGTGGGAAAGCAGAATACCCATGTGAACACGCGGAGAGGGTACGAAGAAAGGAAACAGGAATCAAATCCGCCACTTATTCTCTTTATATTAAGTGTATGCAACAATCGAGTTGTATTCACGGTTATAAAACGAAGGCATTCCTTTGTAACACCATTATTATGCCGCCTAGATCCCCGTTTGGTCTGTCCCCCATAATTATCCATCTCAGCCATTTCAACAAGCCAAGCTAACGAAACATAACATATAGAAACTACGGCTGCAAGAAGCTATGACGAAGGCCTAGGTGAATACACACTGCATTTAGATTAGGCCTCATTACAGGAGAGAGTCGTTTTAAAAGCGCGATATAACCTGTTAAAAATAATAATATAAACATTAAAAACGTATGCAAAACAAACAGCCTCAATGGATCAAGTTTAAGCTAAATTCATGTGCCGCCTGTATAAAAATCTGCAGCGCTGGGCAATGAGCAAAGTGATACGCAGAGAATTATAGCAATGCAGCATTTACCAAACAACACAGACCAAAAAAAAAAAAAAAAAAAAAAACATGCCGTTAGTTTCACCAGGCAGCGGGTTTGGGTTTCAGCTTCACTGTTTCGATACCAGGATTTGATAATACGGAACTTGATTACGCCGCTGAATATTTTCTGTAAGTGAAGTACGATGATTTTTATCGTTTCATAAGAAAATTTGTAAGTCTTTCGTTTGTTATAACATGTAACATCAAGAAACTTAAAAGCGAGGAACCATCTGCTAATGTCCATGCATTCACCATGAAGATATTCATTTGTACTACGAAATGCACCAAAAAAATGAAAGACAAGATCTTTATAATAAATAAAACTGATATTTTGATAAGGATGTTCAACAACTCGGCACGAATTTTCTATTGTAGTCAACTACAATTTAGGTTTCGAAAACAAATGCGAGGTGTTCCTCACATAAACCATTTGGATATCATCTACACTGAAATTACCAAACTTTTGGACAATGTGAACCGACATGTCAGCATTTTTGCTCCGCACATTAAAATGAAAATTCACATTTTTATTGCGACCGCAAAGGCACCATCGATGGGATTTATGCAAAGGAATCTCACCTTGACTGTCGACTGTGGACCTACGTCTGCGGCTTTCCACGTCTGTCGACATGGCTACAATGGACAAAGATAAAAGAGACGCACCATCGGCTTATCCGGAGAGAGACCGTCAACCCTGCATCTTGTAAGAGTTGAACTGCGCACCACAGCGCTGTAAAGCGGCGTGAAGAGCCGCGCGAGCGAGAGGGCGTGTCCGTGACGTCACGACGCAGCCGGACCCGAGGCAATAAACTACATTAACTACCACCAATATAATAATATTAATAATAATAATAAAATAATAATAATAATTCGGTTCCATCGAATCTCCCTAAATCTGTTTTTCAGGATGCTGGCATTTTCCGTAATTATCTAATCAAATGTTCGCCAAACCCGACAGAAACGGGGATGAGCGACAGAAACGGGGATGCACGCACGAGAGAGATCGAGTTTTACTGCGCGCGAGAGAAATTTACTTAAAAAAGGGTGATAAAAACATGGCAGGTGATTTGACCTGCAAAAACTTCTACCTGGAGCAACAAATGCTGCTGGTTGATATTAATTATTTGACTCTGTAGTAGGCCTGATTGCAGTTAATGTACACTGTTGTCTTGGTTTACTCAAAGCATATTTTGTTAGTTAAATTCTCAAAGCACTGTAAACTCGTTATCAGTTATTGCTTTATCAAAAATAAGCAGCCTTACAATTGACCTGCAAAGTATCTGCTGCAGCCAGGTGTTACGGGGGCGTCCCCTTGGCCTGGTTTAGCTGCTGCCAGTCGGATCGCCCTCAGGAAAATGCGCCACACGCCCGTAGTGCGGTATTTGACGCTCCCTCACAAATGCAGGTAATGTGCCTCATTCTGGACTCCCTGAGCAACTGCTTGTTCAACACAAAATCAAACCAGCAGTACCCAAGGATTCTCCGAAAAGACACATTACTGAAAGAGTCCAGTCTTCGTCTCAGGGCACTGGATAGCATTCATGTCTCAGAGCCATACAGCAAGACAGGGAGCACCAGGACTCTAAAGACTTGGACCTTTGTCCTCTTGCAAAGATATCGGGAGCCACACACCCCTTTCCAGCGACCTCATGACCCCCCATGCTCTCTCAATCCATCTACTGACTTCATAGGAAGAGCCTCCATTGGCTCCATGAAGACCACAGCATCAGCATAGTCAAGATTGGTAAACCTATCCTCACCAACAGATGCCCCACAGCCACTAGACCCCACGACCCTGCCCAACACCCAGTCCATGGATTACAGCATTGAACAGAGTAGGACAGGGGTGCCCAACTCCAGTCCTGGGGGGCCGGAGCCCTGTGTAGCTTAGTTCTTTCCCTGTTCCACCATAAATGATTCAGCTCAAGAGCTGTGTGGTAATTAGCATAAGGAGTTGAATCAGGTGTGTTAAATGAGGGGAAACCCAAAAATGTGCAGGGCTCTGGCCCACCAGGACTGAAGTTGGGCACCCCTGGAGTAGGAAAAAAGACACACCCCAGGCGAACCCCAGAATCAACGCAGAGGTTCTCCCTCCACTCTGCACAGCACTCACAGTACCAGGGTAAGGGCCGGCCATTATGACCAGCAACGTTGGGGGGATCCCGCGAAGTCTCAGGATGTCCCACAGGGCAGCTCGATCAACTGAGTTGAGCACTTTACAAACATTGCAAAAAAACTCGCATTTGCCGTTGTTGAGAAACCTCAGTGCCAGGATGCCACGATGGTAGACTTCTTAGGCATAAAACCAGACCACTCTGGTTGCTGGTAGGCGAGCAAATGATCACAGACCCTGTTGAGGATGACCTTAGCAAGGACCTGACCCTAGCAAAAGCAGTGTTCATTCTCAGTAGCTGCCACAGTCCAGGTGATCACCCTTCCCTTTCCAGATAGGAACAACAAGGAAAATCTTTCTCAGAGGAAGCAAACCCCATATTTTCAGCATTGCTGAAACCACACAATGCAGTCAAAGCACAAGGGCCTTAATTGAGCATAATTTCCATGTTTAAGTGTGTCCTGTCTCAAAAAACAGAACCTCATGAAATATTCAAAAGAAAAAGAAGGAAAACATGGTATTGTGATGCTTTTACTGGCATACTTTGCATGATCTGTAAATAGTGTACTGGAATATGTGTAACCATGTACTTATGTACTGGAATATGTGTAACCATGTGCTTATGTACTGGAATATGTGTATTCATGTATTTATGTCATACATAGTAAATGCCATGATCTTTTTATGTTTGCTGTGGAATGCATGTGTTAACATGTAACTCTGAATGCTAGTGTCAACTATTGGGTTCCATGTCTGTGCCGCTGTTTTGTGAACCATTGTGAGTGTCAGTAAATCTGATTTCCCTTTTTAAAAGAGCCATCATCACTGTTTTTATTAAAATGACATGCACACTGACTACAGTATGCATTATATCTACATATATAAGTATGTTAAAACTGAAATTTCACAAAACCAAATAAGACAGGAATAGATATTCATCTGGGGAAATTTTACGACCTCGGCATTATGACGTCATCTTTAGTCTATTCAGAAGGCGACACCGGCCCAGGCTGTCCCTTGTCTTGTAGATGGACGTATGTATCATCAGAAAATTACCTTTTTTTTTTACTATAAAAGCATCGTTATAAATTCTTAAATGATCTGAAACTTTAATTTTTAAAACAAATGACTACCTTGAATTGCCAGAAATGCTCCACTGAAGAAGCAAAGCCAGTGTCTTTTTTCGAAGCAACTGCTTAATTTAAAAAAAAAAGCTTTTGGAGGCAGAACAGCTGCCACACATCAAACAGTTGGGTGACACAATGTTATAAACACTGTACAGTGATTTGGCATTTCAGGACACAGAGCCCAATATAAATGCTTTTAGTATTAAAGGAAGTATTATGGCCCCCGGTGCTTGGGCACATTTATACAAAGTGTCTGGCAGACGGAGAGACGGGCAGCCAAGGGTCGTAGTCATGGCGACACCCCACATCGCTCACTGATGGCGGGAATGATTCTCCTGTAGCTCAATCTGGTCCTTGATCTGGTTGATTAGTGTCTGGGACAGAAGCATCCCCACCAGCTAGAACAGGCAAAGAAGAAAGAGTGTCGGGTATGTGTGCGGCTCAGTGGGTTTGGACACTGCTTCTTATCCAGAGGTTGCCAGCTCAAATCCCAGAGCCGGCAGAGTGATGTCACCATCAGGCCCGTAGTCCCCTCTTGTCTGACCCTGCTTTCAATTGTACGTCCCTTTGGATAAAAGCCCAGGCTAAATGAGAAAACTGTAATGTAATCTTGGTCTCTCAAAACACAGAATTGCTTACGTTAACCCAGCATGAAGAAGTCACATAATTATTAATAGACCCGATCAAGCCAATGAGAGTGTGTTTCCAGGTCAGACAGATTACAGGTGTTGGGCAGACATGAGGTTAACTGTAAAGGTGCACAGGACTGACAGGAACGCACCTGGAACACACCTGGAACGCACCTGGAACACACCTGGAACGCACCTGGAACACACCTGGAACGCACCTGGAACACACCTGGAACGCACCTGAGGAATAGCAAGGCCCAGCACTACACCACCCAGCAGAAAAAGGTTGCTGTGGATCCAGTCGACAAGCTTGTCAATGCAGCCGCTGGTGTTGATGAAAATGCTGACTTCACTCTCTTTCATATCCTGCATCCCGTGGCCACATTTGGTGTTTATGATGCTCTTTAAGAGAGTCAGGAAACACAGTGACCACCAGTTTGTCAGCATCATACTCAACAGCGGGATGAGAGACAGCTCACCTCATTTTTGGACACTAGGCAGCAGGAGTAAGGCACAGAGCATCGCTCTTGGCTGGGGTTGAGCGTGCTGCAGTTGAAGTAGATGTTCTGGGTCCAGTCTTTGTGGGAGATCGCTCCACAGCAGCTGAACTGAATGATGCAGACTCAGGTTTGTGGCAGGTCATGGTTCATCTTTTTGATACCCATTAATAATGAGGCAGCATGCCAACTCAGCACAATTCATTCTTGCCACTCCAGTTTTTGACTGACTGAGTCATACACTGATTGTGACTGGGAGCCCCCTAGTGGCTATGACTGGATTTTATAAGCAGTAGATGGCAGGTCCTATAATGAATTTGGTGGAAAGCAATAGAATGAGACACGCACACAGACACACACACACACACGCACACACACAGGTGCACACAAGTTGGTCTTCCTACCTAAATGGGGACCATCCATTCATTTATATGGGAAAAACCCTAATCCCAATCACGACACCCTTAACCTCTACCGATTCCTAACCTTAACCATAGGTAACCAACCAAAATACAAGACTTTTGGCGTTTTTACTTTTTTGATTGCATTCACAGATTTTTATAAAACTGAGGTTATCCAAATGGTGACCTCAAAAGATGTCCCCAAAAGTAGGGAAATTTTAGGTTTTACTACACTTTGGGGACAATTTGGTCCTCAAATGTGATCTATGCAAACCCACACACACACACACACATACAGACACACACACAGGTGCACATACATACGCACACAAACAGACCCACACGCACACACATACAGATACACACACAGGTGCACACACACACACACACACACACACAGGTGCACATACATACGCACACAAACAGACCCACACGCACACACATACAGATACATACACACGCAGGTGTGACACCCCAACAACCACTGAAAGTGAAGCAAACAGGAGCAGCTGCATTGGAGTCTTTTGAGCTTAAGAAGTACTATAATCAAACTATAATGCCTATTATGACTATCAGTGCTTTAAGCCAACCCCAAGTTAACAATATAGGCATTTGAGCACCACATCCAGAGGGGAAATTAAACAGAGCAACCCCCCATAACACCGCCCCCCCCCCCCCCGTCCCATTTGCGAATGTCTGTTAACAAGTTAATGCCGTGTAATATCAGATATATTAAACATGACTGTATATTGTCAGTTTCATACCACACTCACTGAAAAGCCCATTTCTGAATTTCTTGCACCACCGGTTCGTTTTTTTTTCTGACGTAACGTCACATGTGCTGCCGGCCAAGGCTGCTTAACAATCTGAGGTGGTGCCTGATGGTTATGGGAGTGCGCTTGTAACGCAACGATTGTTGGTTTGACCACAAAGGTACCCCCTACACGCACTGCTCCCTGGGTGTTACATAATAGCCGCCAGTGCTATGTCACATATGGGTTAAATGTAGAGGCCACATGTCATTGTTGTGTTGTGGTGTGTCAACATTGACAACTAATCACATTCATTTAATCTGGCCTTGGATTTAAGAAAGATTTGCTCTTAAATTAGTGGACTGTCTGGCAGTTGTAACCAGACAGTTAGAAATGTGCCCTTCGGCTCACTTCGCTTTTCTCCTCGCTGCATGAGGAGTCCTGGCTGTGACTGTCACCCACACTAACCAGCGGTTCCACCAGCCCCCCCGCCCACATAGCGCCTCTCAGCATAACCTCAACAGCCACAGGAAATCAGCGGTGCTGACACAGATCAAATGCACACATTACCATAAGCTGTCCCTAACCTGCATGAAGCACGGAAGCCACACATCGGTGCCTCACCTCTTTCTGCCCAAAATCGATGAGGTTTTGTAAGTCCAGGTCATCCCTGTAGTGAACAATAGCGTCGTTCACCATCCCAGTCACTTTAGCTCGAGCCTGTACAGGTAAGAAATGGTGATTTACCTGATCTACCTAATCATTGGCTAGATGATAAAATATGGAGTGTTCCAGCAAGACGTGTCCTAAAGATCTCTCAGGCCAACTTTACTACAGTTGTAAAGCTGAAAAACTCTACAGAACTAAGCCCCTTTGGCTGGTGTCACATTGTGTGTATAATGGTGACAAAATGTAACTAAATTTTGCTCCAGATGATCCTCTTGTCATCATGTGTCCAATGCATCACACTTCTGACTGTGCTTATGGGGTTTCGGGGCAAATCTGCCCATCAAGTACAGCTTACCTTATTGGAGAAGATGAAGCCCAGGACCCCAGTGGCCAGCTGCAGCAGGAACACCACAATCAAAGAGATGCAGAACTTTTGGGAAGACAGAGGCAAGCAGATGTAATGACCTGATCCACACTCATCGGTTGGAACTTCAACATGATCAAAGACTTACAATTTGGATAATATCTACTACAAATTAATTGGTAAAGAAGCTACTGCTTCGAACTGCATTCCTCAGTGGAACAACAGCAGTGTCCTGGGACACCCTGAGTCAACCTACCGTTTGCAACAGGCAGATGTTTTCACGCAGGGAGCCAACACAGCCACAGAAGGTGAGGAAGAACATGAGCACGCCAACAACCAGCAGCAGGATGGCTGGATCCAATGACAGGTAGGCCAACGCCGCCTCTGCAGAGACACAGGGCAGAGAAGCAGGGCAGAGACACAGGGCAGTGATGCAGGGCAGATGCGGAGGGCAGAAAAGCAGGGCAGAGATGCAGGGCAGAGACGCAGGGCAGTGACGCAGGGCAGTGACGCAGGGCAGTGACGCAGGGCAGAAAAGCAGGGCAGAGACGCAGGGCAGACAAGCAGGGCAGAGACGCAGGGCAGACAAACAGGGCAGAGACGCAGGGCAGAGACGCAGGGCAGAGAAGCAGGGCAGAGACCCAGGGCAGAGACGAAGGGCAGACAAACAGGGCAGAGACGCAGGGCAGAGACGCAGGGCAGACGCACAGGGCAGACAAACAGGGCAGAGACGCAGGGCAGAGACCCAAGGCAGAGACAAAGGGCAGACAAACAGGGCAGAGACGCAGGGCAGACAAACAGAGCAGAGATGCAGGGCAGATGAACAGGGCAGAGACGCAGGGCAGACGAACAGGGCAGAGACGCAGGGCAGACAAACAGGGCAGAGATGCAGGGCAGACAAACAGGGCAGAGATGCAGGGCAGACAAACAGGGCAGAGATGCAGGGCAGACAAACAGAGCAGAGATGCAGGGCAGAGAAGCAGGGCAGAGACCCAAGGCAGAGACACAGGGCAGAGAAGTAGGGCAGAGACCCAAGGCAGAGACGAAGGGCAGACAAACAGGGCAGAGATGCAGGGCAGACAAACAGAGCAGAGATGCAGGGCAGACGAACAGGGCAGAGACGCAGGGCAGACGAACAGAGCAGAGACGCAGGGCAGATGAACAGAGCAGAGATGCAGGGCAGACAAACAGGGCAGAGATGCAGGGCAAACAAACAGAGCAGAGATGAAGGGCAGACAAACAGAGCAGTGATGCAGGGCAGAGAAGCAGGGCAGAGACACAGGGCAGAGACCCAAGGCAGAGACACAGGGCAGAGAAGCAGGGCAGAGACCCAAGGCAGAGACGAAGGGCAGACAAACAGGGCAGAGACGCAGGGCAGATGAACAGGTCAGAGACCCAGGGCAGACAAACAGGGCAGAGATGCAGGGCAGACAAACAGAGCAGAGATGCAGGGCAGACGAACAGGGCAGAAATGCAGGACAGAGATGCAGGGCAGAGACGCAGGGCAGACAAACAGGGCAGAGATGCAGGGCAGACAAACAGGGCAGAGATGCAGGGCAGACAAACAGGGCAGAGATGCAGGGCAGAGAGCAGGGTGGGAGCCATTTGTCACTCCTCGTTGTCAGCTATTTTCCAATTCTCCTCCTACATATCTTTTCCGCCAGTATTTACATTGATTTTACAAAAGAAAAAAAAAACAGCCCATGAACCTACCAGCATGTTTCTCGATCCTTGCATACACCCCTACAGACATCAATACCATTGAAATCACCTGTACAAGAAAAACAGCTATAATTTTATCTGATTATATAAGACGCATAAAGTCAGCCTTCACTCTGCAGTGAAGGGGTAATGGTCCATCCATTGATCAGAACTGCTTATCCAGTGAAGGGTCATGATGAGACTGGAGTCTATCCCAGGAACCACAGGGTAGAAGGGAACACCCTTGATGACATGCCAGTCCATCACAAGGCCGCACCATCACACCCTGTGGGCAATTTAGAGACTCCAGCTTACTTAAATGACCCAAAGTGTTTGGGCAGTGGAAGGAAACCACAGTACCAAAGGAAACTGACAAGAGCATTGGGAGAACTTCACTCCCCCAGAGCCAGGGTGGGACACACCCACCGTCCTGGAGATGTGAGAGCTCGGTGCTGCCTCTAGTGGCTGATGGCACTCAAGCATTATTTGTTCCTTTGAGGAATGTTCGCCCTGGGAACATGTAGCAGCATGTCATGTACGTCATTCTGCATGTAGAAAAACAGCCCCCTGAAGGTGATCCTGCCTGCACACAGGAAAATAAGTCTAGTTAATTGGTACACATGCGCACGCACAAACGCACACACAGGTTTGTAATTATACCTTTGTGGGGACTCTCCATTCATTTCTATGGGAAACCAGCCCTAATATTAACCATAAGCAACCAGACAAAATACAAGACTTCTGGCATTTTTACTTTTTTGATTGCATTCACAGGTCTTTGTGGGACCTGAAAAATGGTCCCCACAACGTAAAAAGACATGTTTTTATTATATTGTGGGGACATTTGGTCCCCACAATATAATATAAACCTAATCCACAAACACACATGCGCGCACACACACACACTCACTAATTTCTGCAGCCTTGGTCATTGTATACCAATTTTTCTGTCTGAGTAACTGACTGTCAATCACAATGTCAGAATTCATTTTCGCTATCCGTAAGTATAGATCAGCTTTATACAAAAAGCGAACGTCAAAGACGCCTATGGGAGGAATGCAGGGGAATGAGATCGGTTTAAGTTTTAGTTGCTCATTCAGAAAATGCCCACACTTGCTTGCATGCTTTCTGAAGTAGGCCCCCGCCTTCGCATTGTCCAGACAGGCATATCTCCAAGGGAACATTTACGGTCATAAAAGAATGCCGTCAATGAACTGCCTGCTTCGAGCACACAGTGTCTGCAAGCAAAAACACGGCATAGACCTCCCGAGTCCCATCATTACGAAAGAAAAGCCCTCGGGTCACATATTTCTCTTGTATCTGATGAGGAAATCAACATTCAAATCAAAATAGGAAATCAAATAGGAAAAAATGAAATCAAAATATCGTGGAAGGAAACACGCAGCAAGTGACAGAGGGGACACTCCTACTCTTTAGGGTTAGTAATTTCTGCATAAATGGGTAAAAACACAAATCACCTATATCTCACACTGCTTTTATTGTCATACACCGTAAACTAAACTGGAAGCCTGTACTCTGTGTCCTCCGTAATAAGGAAATGAACCCGCAGCAATAAGAACTTTAGGAACCCTTCATACCTCCGGTTTTCGGCGCTGAAATAAGGTAATGACATTTTAATGTAAGAATTTATGGACGAATTTCCCAAATGAAAACATCCAGTCAATATCCTCAATAGACATTGCACCGTTAATAAATATGTCATTTGTAATTTATTGACAATAAAAATGATGGAAAAAAATTATGTGACGTTAACTTACCCAGAATATAAAGTTAAAAAAGAAAAGTAAATATTTGATGCACGGGCTAACAAAACTAAAATTTTCGTCATCCTGTCTTCTTCCCATTTCAGTTAAATATCCAAAATACTTATGCAGACGTCTACCTCTTCAACACAAGCGTCTAAGATAGTATACTGCAAGGTGCTTCAAGTTCAGACAAAACGCTTTAGTTTTGGACTTTCAAACGAAGGCAGAAGATAGTTTTAGTCTCTTGTAACGTATTTCTTCAAACCCAGTTGTCTGTATTTTCCTACCATTGCGTGTGCTGCGATGGCAGATACCTACCTATATGAGACCTTGCGATTAACAAACGCAAAATTAGTCTTCGGGAGGAAAATGGGCGTTTCTTCAGGTAACTGGATATGGATACTTAACCTCACTTCGGTTTATTAGACTAGGCCTACCACTATTTTCGCACGAGTCGATTTTATAATCACAATCTTGCTTTATTGCCACCTACACTGATAATGACTGATAATGAGAAGTTTTAAATATCTATAATGCGTACAAAAATAACAAAAAAAAAATCACTGGTGAAATAACGTAACACGTTTGAAGATTTGAAAATGTTTTCGACTAAAACTATATTTTTAAATCCAATTTTAAAGAATTTCTAAAAGAAATGATGGAAATAGCATGGATTAACTACGGATCAGTCAGTGGGAACGTGTATGTTTCCGTGCAAATTCGTTATTAAGAGTGGGCAAATTCGTTATGAAGAGCGGGCAAATTCATTATTAAAAGCGGGCAATCATCTTCCCATTTACCTTACAAACTTACAGACCTATGTTATGGGGCGCCGTTTGTAAAGTTACGAAACATTTTTGTACTTGCCACTTTTTCAACATTTAGTGCAATTTTCTGACATTTAGCTAGAAGTCAATGGTGTTGTGGATCATCATATTTTTTGCTGTGTAGATTATTTGCACAATTGTTCATCATATGTAAATATAAATGGTATGTCTATATATAAATATTAAATGTAAATGTCAAATATAAATGTTAAATGTAAACGTAAATATAAAAGTTAAATGTAAATATAAATGTAAACCTCCTTGGGTTGCCACCTTATCGTGGTGGAGGGGTTTGTGTGCCTCCGTGAACCTGGGGGCTAGGTTGTCGGGGGCAATAGCCCCTGGTAGGGTCTCCCAAGGCAAAAAGGTCCCAGGGGAGGGGCCAGACAAAGAGCAATCCAAAAGAACCCCATGAAGAAGTTTAAAAGCAAAGTCCCGTTTCCCTCGCCCGGACTAGAGTCACCGGGGCCCCACCCTGGAGCCAGGCCTGGGGGAGGGGCCCGTTGGCGAGCGCCTGGTGGCCGGGCCTTGGCCCGTGGGGCCCGGCCGGGCACAGCCCGAAAGAGGCACGCGGGACTATCCCCAGGTGGGCCCACCACCCACAAGGGGAATGTCAGGGGTTCGGTGCATTGTGGATCGGGTGGCGGCCAAGGGAGGCCCTGGCGGTCCAATCCCCGGCTGACAAAACTGGCTTTCGGGACATGGAATGTCACCTCTCTGGTGGGGAAGGAGCCTGAGCTTGTGCGTGAGGTTGAGAGGTATCGACTAGATATAGTCGGGCTCACCTCAACGCATAGCTTGGGTTCTGGAACCAATCTCCTGGAGAGGGGCTGGACGCTCTTTTACTCTGGAGTTGCGGCGGGTGAGCGACACCGGGCTGGGGTGGGGCTATTGGTGGCCCCACAGCTCGGTGCATTAACACCGGAGTTTACCCCGGTGAACGAGAGGGCTGTTTCCCTGCGCCTTCGGGTCGGGGATAGGTCTCTGACTGTCATCTGCGCTTATGCGCCGAATGTCAGTTCGGAGTACCCGGCCTTCTTGGATTCCCTTAGCGGTATGCTATTTGGCGTGCCGCGGGGGGATTCCATCGTTTTGCTGGGGGACTTCAACGCTCACATGGGCAATGACAGTGTGACCTGGAAGGGGGTGATTGGGAGGAACGGCCTCCCTGATCTGAATCCAAGTGGTGTTCTGTTGTTGGACTTCTGTGCAATGCATGGTTTGTCCATAACGAACACCATGTTCGAGCATAAGGGTGTCCATAAGTGGACATGGTACGAACATGCCCGGGGCTACAGGTCGATGATCGATTTTATAATCGTATCAACTGATCTGCGGCCCTCCGTCTTGGACACTCGGGTAAGGAGAGGGGCAGAGCTGTCAACTGATCACCACCTGGTGATGAGTTGGCTCAGGTGGCGGGGGAGGAAGCCGGTCAGACCTGGTAGGCCCAAGCGCATAGTGAGGGTCTGCTGGGAACGTCTGGCAGAGGCTCCTGTTCGCTGGAGCTTTAACTCGTGCCTCCGGCAGAATTCCGACTGCATGCCGGGGGAGGTAGGGGACATTGAGTCTGAATGGACACTGTTCCGGACCTCCATTGTGGAAGCGGCCGTACGGAGCTGTGGCTGCAGGGTGGTCGGTGCCTGTCGTGGCGGTAACCCCCGTACCCGATGGTGGACACCAGAGGTGAGGGGGGCCGTGAAGCTGAAGAAGGAGGCTTACCGGGAATTATTAGCCCGGGGGTCTCCGGAGGCAGCTGACGGGTACCGGCGGGCCAGGCGGAACGCGTCTCGGGCGGTCGCAGAAGCAAAAACCCGGACGTGGGAGGAGTTCGGTGAGGCCATGGAAAGTGACTTTCGGTCAGCCTCAAAAAGGTTCTGGCAAACCATACGGAGTATCAGGAGGGGGAAGCAGCTCCTGGTTCCTACTATTTATAGTGGGGGGGGGGGGGGGGCTGTTGACCTCACCTGGGGACATCATCCGGAGGTGGAAGGAATACTTTGAGGACCTCCTCAACCCTGCCTCAGATACATCTACGCATACTGCCTTTGAGACATCTGAGGGCACAGAGCCCGAGGGTGCTTGGGGGGGCTTGCCCATCACTGAGGCTGAGGTGGCCGGGGTGGTTAAACAACTCCGTGGTGGCCGGGCCCCGGGGGTGGACGAGATCCGCCCGGAGTACCTGAAGGCTCTAGATGTTGTGGGGCTGTCGTGGCTGACATGCCTTCTCAACAGTGCGTGGAGGTCAGGGACAGTGCCGCTGGATTGGCAGACCGGGGTGGTGGTCCCCTTATTTAAGAAAGGGGACCGGAGGGTGTGTTCCAACTACAGGGGGATCACACTTCTCAGCCTCCCTGGGAAAGTCTATTCCGGGGTACTGGAGAGGAGGGTGAGATCGATAGTCGAATCTCGGATTCAGGAGGAACAATGCGGTTTTCGTCCTGGTCGTGGAACGCTGGACCAGCTTTATACCCTTGCAAGGGTACTGGAGGGGGTCTGGGAGTTTGCCTATCCAGTCTACATGTGTTTTGTGGATTTGGAAAAGGCTTACGACCGGGTTCCCCGAGGTGCTCTGTGGGGGGTGCTTCGAGAGTATGGGGTCCGGGGTCCACTGTTGTGGGTGATCCGGTCCCTGTACGAACGGAGCAGAAGCTTGGTCCGCATTGCCGGCAATAAGTCGGACGTGTTCCAGGTGCGTGTTGGGCTCCGCCAGGGCTGCCCTTTGTCATCGGTCCTGTTTATCATATTTATGGACAGGATTTCTAGGCGCAGCCAAGGCGTCGAGGGTGTCCAGTTTGGTGATCTCAGGATTGCCTCGCTGCTTTTTGCAGACGATGTCGTCCTGCTGGCTTCATCTGCTGGGGATCTCCAGCAGGCACTGGGGCGGTTCGCAGCCGAGTGCGAAGCGGCAGGGATGAGGATTAGCACCTCCAAGTCCGAGACCATGGTTCTCAGCCGGAAACGGGTGGTTTGCCCTCTTCGGGTTGGGGAAGACGTACTGCCTCAAGTGGAGGAGTTTAAGTATCTCGGGGTCTTGTTCTCGAGTGAGGGTAGGCGAGATCGGGAGCTGGATAGACGGATCGGAGCGGCGTCTGCAGTTCTGCAGGCGCTTAACCGGTCCGTCGTGGCTAAGAAAGAACTGAGCCAAAAAGCCAGGCTCTCGATCTATTGGTCCATCTTTGTCCCAACCCTCACCTATGGTCATGAGCTATGGGTAATGACCGAAAGAACGAGATCGCGAATACAAGCGGCCGAAATGAGGTTTCTCCGCAGGGTGTCTGGGCTCTCCCTTAGGGATAGGGTGAGAAGTTCGGATATCCGGGAGGGCCTCAGAGTAGAACCGCTGCTTCTTCACGTCGAAAGGAGCCAGTTGAGGTGGTTTGGACATCAGGTGCGGATGCCTCCTGGGCGGCTACCCGAAGAGGTTTTCCGTGCATGTCCTACAGGGAGGAGGCCCCGGGGCAGGCCCAGGACTCGCTGGAGGGATTATATCTCTCGGCTGGCCTGGGAACGCCTCGGTGTCCCCCCCGAGGAGCTGGTGGGGTTAGCTGGGGAGAGGGAGGTCTGGGTGCCTCTACTGAAGCTGCTACCCCCGCGACCCGAACCCCGGACAAGCGGCAGATGATGGATGGATGGATGGATGGATGTTAAATATAAATGTTAAATGTTAACTTATATCTAAATGTTAAATGTAAAAGTTAAATGTAAATATAAATCTAAATGTTAAATGTAAAAGTTAAATGTAAATATAAATCTAAATGTTAAATGTAAATGTTAAATATAAATATAAATGTTAAATATAAATGTTAACATATCTAAATGTTAAATGTAAATGTTAAATGTTAAATATAAATGTTAAATGTAGACTCCAAATGTTGAGAACATATGCAAATTAGCCACGCCCGTCTGCATAGAAATGAGGGTAACGACGAATTAGCTCGCTAAGTGGTTCGCTTGCAAAACGGCAGGTCCAATCGCGAGGACCGTAATTCATTGAGATTATGAAAATATTTAAGGACAATTTATACGATACTACTGATCCCCTTCTTGGCCCATTAAACATTCATAATTTATCGATGTTACAGTGGAAAGTGCAGATGATGTTGCTCCCGGCTATGAAGCAACGCCATTTAATGCAGCGTTCTATAGCATCTAAGTGAGCCGAATTCGCCATATTGTCCTCAATCGCCCCTAACCTGCAACCACTTAGCGGGCTAATTTCGTCGTTACCGCCCATTTCTATGCAGATGGGCGTGGCAAATTTGCATATGTTCTCAACATTTATGGCCAGTTTCCCAGTCAAGGATTAAGCCTAAGCCTAGACTAGCTTTGAGTTTCAATGGTGAATCTCCATTGATACTGCAATTTAGTCCAAGACTAGGCTTAATCCTTGTTTGGGAAACTGGCCCTTAGAGTCTACATTTAACATTTATATTTGACATTTACATTTAATATTTATATATAGACATACCATTTATATTTACATATGATGAACAATTGTGCAAATAATCTACACAGCAAAAAATATGATGATCCACAACACCATTGACTTCTAGCTAAATGTCAGAAAATTGCACTAAATGTTGAAAAAGTGGCAAGTACAAAAATGTTTCGTAACTTTACAAACGGCGCCCCATACTATGTAGGCAATATTTACAAGTTTAATAAAGTGCTGTAGGGCAACATTGGTAGGGACCAAACAGCCCCGAACCCCCCCCCCCCCCAACACACACGGTACTCCAGCAGTACTGGCAGGAACCTGTTCCTACTGTCCATACCCAAATCTAGGCCTATGCCCTTGTTGTGCGGTAGTAATCTAATTATTTTTATCCACTGTGGAGATAAGTCTGGTAACATTGTTATCCCAGTCCCAGCCTCTGGGTGCTACACCTATTTTCCTGATTCTGCTTGCTTCACAGTTTCCCTCAACAAGAACTGAAAGGCTGCAAGTTTTGGCAAATGCCGCAATGGAAATGGGGCACTGCTGTAATAATGACGACGGCAAGATTTTGGCAATGTCGAAATGGAAATGGGGCACTGCTGTAATAATGACGAAGGCAAGTTTTGGCAATGCCGCAATGGAAATGGGGCACTGCTGTAATAATGACGACGGCAAGTTTTGGCAATGCCGCAATGGAAATGGGGCACTGCTGTAATAATGACGATGGCAAGCTTTTGGCAATGACGCAATGGAAATGGGGCACTGCTGTAATAATGACGGCGGCAAGATTTTGGCAATGCCGCAATGGAAATAGGGCACTGCTGTAATAATGACGACGGCAAGTTTGGCAATGCCGCAATGGAAATGGGGCACTGCTGTAATAATGATGGCATAGTACAGGTACATTGGATTCTTCTCTTTCTGACCCATCTTGCTCTCCACAGCTTGGGGGTCACAGCACAGGGTCAGCCAACATGTGGTGCCCCTGGAGCGGGGGGCGAAGGACCTTGCTCAAGGGCCCATGGGCATGAGACTATCCTGCCAAGGCTGGGGCTCAAACCTGCAACCTTCTGATCACAGGCAGAGAAACTCAGCCTGTTCAATTACTCAGTGCCCCGCACACCATTACCCCATGGGTCATGTGGCAGCATGGTAAGACCAGCTGGTTGGGGATTCGTCTTAATATCTAATCTTTTATGTAGAGTGACTTACATGTTTTAGATGTTCACATCTTACCTATTTAACCTCCAAAATGAACAGCACTTAGCTCAGCCTTCCAGTTCTGGATCGCTAACCACAGCGCTTACCTATAGCCCACTTTCCAATGCCTGGACATATAAATTTACCAGAAGTATAATTACATTTTAATCACCACAGTGATTAATCTTATGAGTCAAGAAACTTAATAGCATCATTATGAAAGCGCACATAGGAATCCCATCAATCAATTGCATGCCACTGCAAGGTGCCAAAATGCTTTTTAAATCTTAAAGGTGTAGTAGTCGCCGTTTTTCTCGTTGTTTAAACTGCACAGGGTTTCCCTCTAGTGTCAGCTTATGGAACCTTTGAATTCGGTGTCAGCGTTTTCCTCTGGAGAATCATACCCATGTTTGGTTTGAATTCCCCGTGAAATTGAAATTCTTGTTAAAACAAACGTACTATTAAAGAATACGGCTCAGATATACTTGTAAGTTTCGTTAGACTACTTTGACAATTAAATTACGAGAAAATGTTTATTAGACAAATACACACTTACAAGTATCCTCAAACTAACACAAATTTTGTATGACTGAATAAAAGTCCTCAGCTTTTTGGGTTGATTAAATTGCGCAAATCCAGCTAAGAACGATTAATCTAAAACTCAGCGGAAACGACACACAACATATAGCCTACCCTCCTTCTGCGAAACATTAACTGTTCAAAACTGGTATAGTTATGGCATCCTCTCCAGGGTGTAACACCGCTTTGGACAGTCGCCAGCCCATTCACGACCTGAATAAGACAGATGGATGGAAATTAATTTCACCAGTGCATCATCTGACAACATTTACAAATGACTGCAATCACTAATGACATATTGCCATACCCTATAACCCAAACAGGGTTCCTCCGGGGGACATCACGATTGACGCGAAACTAGGAACCAAATGGCGTAATTACACTATAAAACGCGCAGTTTATTCATGCAAAGCATAGCGAGGGCGAAAAAACATCACGTGTTCAAGCATGTAATACAATGTTGCGTATCACTGTCTGGAAGTTGTAGTTCTTACCGAGGTCAGAGGAACTGAGGAAATACAAATCCCATGATAACGTGATGTGTGCTCGGTGGCGAGCCATAGCCGGTGTGGGAGTACTATGTGGCCGATGCTTTAAGGACTTTACGGTGTTAAACATTAACTGGAGCCTCGGCTTGGGGTGGCTGGCGGTGACATTTAATTCCTTTCACATCCAGCTATCAGTCTGAAAGGGTAAGAAATGAACACGTTTAGGCCATCTTATTACGAGGTCACAGCGAATACTTAGACTGTTAACTCGCTGTAGGTAAAGCGAATCAGATAATAAACATATAGTCGTCTGACAATCGCTTTTTGGATGACAGTATCGCTGGCGCGGTTGTTCATGTATCGTTACAGCTTCAGTATTGAAGAAAATGTCTACGGATTTTCATGGTTAATAGCATCGTTTGAACGATGAAGTGCTGGAACGGATACTCCTCGGTTTTCTGAAAGATGATTTTAAAATGTATATATTATGGTAACAAGGTTGTAGTAGGCTATATTCTTTAGGTGGTTGAACTATTTTACCAGTAAACTTTTCTGCTCTTCTTGTGATATTTTATAACGGTTTCCTGAATATTCAAGTACGGAAAGACAATTTAGCTGTATGGTGTCTCTTCCTTGTACCAGTTTTGTTTTGCATGGAAACGTAAAACTTTTATCACAGCCAGTTCTACTCGTTTTGCTTTAGTTTTTCAGTGCATCGCTACTATATGAAGTCATATGCTTCCTCATATCCTTAGTTTGTGCAACATCTGACAACCTGGGTGTTAATAGTTTTCATGTCAAGCGTTTGACAGGAAATATGCGCCGTGCTTGTGACGGTGTTTTGCTGTCCTGGCAGATCCTTCCCTTGCGCTGCATGTGCCCGAGGAAAAGATAAACGGGAGGTTTGCCACGCGGTTTTCACAGTACTTAGTCAAATCAGGCCAGTCCTAAAGGTCGGTACCCTAGCACTTGGCAATTTTTCGCCTGATCCCCAATCTAAATGCCGAGCTCATAAATTCACTTATTGTCCTGTTAATCAGACACTTTCCTGAAGGCATTACCCATTATTTTCAGTATGTGTTACCGCGGGGGTCCTCCGTTGCCAAGGGGCTGCTAAATAACAGTTACTTTGCGGGTATAAAGACCCACTTCTCAGGAATTAACCAGTTAAGCAGACGTGCGAGGAAGGCATAGGAAGAAGACGGCGTGACTACTGTCGATTACTCAAAATTGTTTTTCTTCCTCACAAGATTTTCCGGGAGGCTCTGCCCAGCCTGGCCGCCCTGTGAAGCCTGTGCCGAGGCGGGCTGCGGAGCGCGGTGCGCGGTTCGGATCGCTAGGCGCAGGTCCGTAGGTGAGCAGACGGCGGCCAGCATCCACAAGCTTGACGGATACCACCAGCTCGGTTTAATAACCGATTTTCCGGTAACATCCAAACGATTATGTCGTCTTGTTGGTCTTTGCAATAACATAAAGCGATCTAAGTCCTTTTGTACAGATGTCTGAGTTAATCTCATAAAGTTGTCGAGACTTTCCTAAGGATGTCAAGATATTTATCTGTATCAGATGTATTTGAGTATTTATAGACCAGTGAAACACCAATATGGGAAGTCGGTTTGATACCAATAACCGTTATATTTTTGTCTAATATCGACGATACCGATAACCTGCTAACCTCTGAGCCGCGTGCCGAAAGAGGGGAGGTAATGCCCGGGTGAAACTTAAGGCAATTACCGTACATGTTTTTATTCACTTGGAAGCGGATGATCAATCTGCTGGTCATACTTCATAATGAACTGAAAACATATTGTGGGCCAGCTCTTTCAGACCTTTCGGAGGTTGCCAACCGGCTTATATTTTACGTGATCATCTCATGATGAAAATAAAATACCGTGTTCCAATTTTAGCTAATAGGCCTACTGGTTGTGGTTTGTTCAGTATTTTTGGACCACACTATTTATTCCGTAAGGTGGCATCCGTCATTTCTAATAATTAAAGTGGAAACTGTACTTCAAAGTGGGAAATAAGCCCAAATGGCTCATTTCCGATATAAATGTTCCCTACCCTGGTCTGCACCGGGTGTTTGCAGAAGTGTTGGTTAATTTACAAAAATAAAATATATTTTTTATTTTTTAATGACCCCTTACGTTTTCTGGTTCTGTTCGTATCTGGAAAAAAACAAGTTAATCTTATTAAGATTACTAGTTCCTGAAATATTTGTACCACGTAAACCAACCCCTATGTTAACCGACATCATTTGTCAAGTTTGATTAATGAAATTCGTTGGTTTAGTGTATGTGAGCATGGACACAGAGGGCCATGGTTACCCTGACAGATTCAGGGGCCCAGCACTTTATAGGGGCCATTGAATCCGTAAAAGTATGCGTAAAACTGAACAGGAGGGCCCAATATGGCATTTTATAAAGGGATCCGGAATCTCTAGGTACACCTCATGTCTGTGAGTAGTGGATTTCCAGCACCAGGGGATGACAACCACCTCCTGTACAGCCCTCTGTTTGCATTCTGTCAGTAGCCTGAGCCATCAGTCAGGCGGCCGTGTAGAGGTGGCCTTGATGACAGTATATGTAAATATTCACCTGAGGAATTGATTAGTAGTGAATTGTTTTATTGAACAGCAGATGAACTACCTGCTGTTCATGCCAGGTAATTCACCTGAAGTTAAGCAGGTTTGGGCCTGGCTGGTGCTTGGATGGGGCACCAACTAGGAAAGCTGGGCTGCTGCTGGAAGAGGTACTGGTGTGGCCGACAGAGGAGCCCATTCTATGGTCTGTGTGGATCCCAATGCCCCAGTACAGTGATGTGGACACTATACTGTAAAAATGGTGCCATCTTTTGGATAAGATGTAAAACTGAGGTCATAAAAGATCCTTGGACATCTTTTGAAAGAGTAGGGGTGGAACAAGCATGTACTGTCTTGCCCACTGTGGCCCTATCAAATCTCGCCTCCTAATCATCCTCTATATTTAATAAACAAATTATCTCCTGGCCTTTCACCACCGTAGCTTCTGTGTGGTGAGTGTAGTGGTGCAGAGCGGCTGCTGCATCATTCAGGGTGCTGCAGAGCAATGGTGGGTGAATTGGCTCCCCATTGCTTCATATAATGTAATGTTCATTCATTCATTTGCATAGACGTTAACTCAGATGTGAGTGGTTTATAACCCCTGTTTCCATATACACAGAACAGGAGTGGCACAGATCCAGACAGATTGTGATTATGCCCGTCCCTGATCTTACGGTCACGGCCATGGAGCTTTCAGCTGCTAAGGATACTGGCGCCGCCCTGGTGTACAGAGTGGAACGCCCCGTGTACAGCGAGGGGCACTTGGAGAGGGAGCTGTTACACAGGAAGACGAGGAGGCAGGAGCCCTTCAAGGAGAAGCTTGCTGGGAGGCTCCGGTGGGTCCTCACTCTCTGGACATTCCGTATGAAGGTCAACATGCTGCCAGCTCTGCTGCACGTCCAGCAAATGATCTCTGCTTGTGTTCTCCATGCATTTTATAGTGAACAAGCTGTGCAGTATTGTCATCTGATTTATGCTGCTTGCTGTCATTTGCTTATTAAGGTCACACGTCACCCTGGTAATCGAGTTGCATCGCCAACGACTTTATGGTGTGTCCAGGTTCCGCAGTTTGAAGGGCATTCTCTCCAGGGAAGCCTCTCCGCTAATTCCCCTGTCTTGGTTTCCTAGCTGTTCCTCAGAGAAGGCCAAAATGACCCTGCACAGCTTACTGCCCATCCTGTCCTGGCTGCCCTCCTACCCTGTCAGAGAGTACCTGTTTGGGGACCTTGTCTCAGGCCTGAGCACGGGCGTCATGCAGCTGCCCCAAGGTCAGTCTGTCAGGCTATGGTCAGTCTCTTTCAGCCAATGAGAAGCAATGTTAGGCAATCCACCTCTCTTGCTGTTTGCACTGTGTCTATATGCAAATAATTTCAAAGTGTTCAAAAAAGCTTTGTTCCACAAAGCACTTTGCATTTTACCTCGACTGACCTGTTTGCTTTTTGAAGTTCAGTTCCTTACAAAAGAGGCCATGTGAATGATTCTTGGCTGAATGTCGGTGCTCTCTTGTCACTTGTCGCTGGCAAACGTGACATAATGGAAAACCAGGGATCTCCACTCAGTTGATCAGCAGCTTGTTGAGATTTTGACCTGAAATTCACTGAGCAGATCCTGGAAGCGGCGTTTTATGTGTAATCAGGAGTCTTTGATGGAATGATGGCAGCCCCAGTGTCTTTTAGGTCACCTCGAACAGGTGATTATTACTTTTGCTTCTCCCGCTGTGCTGGTGTTGCCCTGCCCTGATGGGTACTGGGCACTTTCTGCTGTTTCATGTTCTCTGAGCTGCGCCCCCACACTTAAAAATGGCCCTCATTCCTGGCATGCTCTGGAGCGAGTCGGCGTGAGGTTCGGCTAAGGGTATTTTTCAGAGTGACCTTGGTTGACCCCTCAGGTCTGGCCTATGCAATGCTAGCTGCTGTGCCTCCGGTCTACGGCCTGTACTCCTCCTTCTACCCCGTCCTGCTCTACACCTTCTTCGGCACGTCCAGGCACATATCAATGGGTAGGCCTCCGACGGTTCATACTCACTAATACCATGGGACTCCATGAGTCACCATGAACCCAAATACACACCTGAATCACTCACTGTTGTAGTTCCATCATCATTGTTGTATTGCTGTGGAATCTTGACAGTGGGATTTGAATGTGAAGGCACGTGTCCTCAGCAGTGTGCCTGTTTCTGCATGTGTCCTGCTGCTGGTGCTGTAGGCACTTTCGCGGTGATCAGCTTGATGATCGGCAGTGTTGCCATGCGAGAGGCTCCCGAAGACATGTTCCATATTCAGGCTCCAAATGGCACCAACGCCACTGTGGTCGACACGGAAGCCCGCGACGCCCACAGGGTCCAGATAGCAGTGGCGCTAACCTGCCTCGTGGGCATTATTCAGGTGGGCTTTCAATACCCCTTCTGCATTAAACTACACCTCCCACAATTCCTTGCCACCAACTTGATCAGACCCTTTATCGACAAACTGGTTGATGGAGCGGTTTCCAAACGATGATGGCTTTTCTGCCCTACAAAGGCAACACACAGTAACTACACTGACACTGAAACTGAGAAAAAGGGCTTTGGTGTTTTTTGACTATCTACCCACATGTTTAGTAGGTGGAAAAATGAAAGTGTTTTCTTCAAACTGAGCACAGTTGAACTAAGATGTTTTGTTATGGGATAAAACAGAGCCTAAGAAAAACGATTTTGTTTAAAACTCAATTTTGATAAACATGCAGTTACAGCGTTTCGCTGTTGTGTGGCAGTATAGCTGAAATGGGTTTTGGTTCATTTCTGGCTCCCATAGCTGTTCCTGGGCCTCCTACGCTTCGGATTTGTGGCCATCTACCTCGCCGAGCCTCTGGTGCGCGGCTTCACCACGGCCGCCGCCGTCCACGTCTTTGTGTCGCAGCTGAAGTACCTTCTGGGAATCCAGACAATGCGGTTCAGTGGGGCCCTCTCAGTGATCTACGTGAGTGACTGCCCCATGAACGCCGACCGTGCCCCCCTCCCCCATGACTTCCATCTGTACCCGCCTCTCCCATAGCCACTGCCCGCACCCCCCTCCCACTGAAAGGTGGGAGCTCCTCTATCTGACTGCCCTCCTCTCCAAAACAGAGCTTTATTGAGGTGATGAAGAACATCACCAGCACCAACCTCACCACAATCACCGTGGGGCTGACATGCATCGTGTTCCTGTATTCCATCAAAGACCTGAATGACCGCTTCAAAAAGAAGCTTCCGGTGCCCATTCCGGGGGAAATCATAGTGGTAATGTCACATCCCTCCGCCTACTGTAGCGTTGCATCGGCACTTCTGCCGCAACGCCATCAAATAATAATAATAATAATAATAATAATAATAATAATAATAATAATAATAATAATAATAATAATAATACAGCTTCTCCTGTTGCAGGTCATCGTCTCCACTGGGATCTCCTACGGAGTCCAGCTCTCCTCCAACTACAACGTGGATGTTGTTGGAAATATCCCTGTGGGGTAAAGATGAAACTGTTTTGGTTTTGAAATTGGAGGACAATACTGGTGCTGAATATAGTCTCTGTTTCTTAGTCACAAATATAATATCAATGAAGCAAAATATTTAGTGTGTATATCCAACAAAGTTTTAAAACTTCTAGGTAGTAATATAACAACACCTATGAAATTGCTTCCCAGACTCCTTCCTCCAGCGCTGCCAGATCTCTCTGTTTTTCCCAACCTGGTGACTGACGCCGTCGCTGTCGCGGTTGTGGGATTCTCCATGGCTATTTCCCTGGCTAAGATCTTTGCTCTTAAACACGGCTACAGCGTAGATGGAAACCAGGTATTGTTGCCATAATCCCAGCCTAATTCTGAGTGTGCGGTTATGGACCAGGAAGACCCTCTGCTGTTCTATCCACATGGTGCTCTTATGCTGATTTATTGTCTTGAGACATCTTGCACTGTGTTTTCTGTAAATGTGTAAATTCTATTGTATTCTTTATATTGTACAGTGATGTGTGTCTCCTGTGTGCCTTGTAATATTGTCTTCCACAAACAGTTCTGGTTTGTACATGCTGGCAATAAAGTGTTCTGAGGTGTATTTTGGACGTCAGGATGGTATGAAGCACAGCCAGGCTGATGTTGCTGACAGCTGACCTTTCCCCATCTTTCAGGAGCTCATAGCGCTGGGCCTGTGTAACCTCACCGGCTCCTTCTTCCGCACCTTTACCATCACCTGCTCCATGTCCCGCAGCTTGGTACAGGAGAGCACGGGGGGCAGGACGCAGGTAACCGGGCTGCTCTGCTCTGTAATCACGCCAACGGGGGACAGGGCGGAGAGGAACACCCTGTGATGTGCTCTGATATCGCTCGTTTTGTTTGAGTATTCCTGACATCGGATCTGTATATTGGTGCTGTAAAGGCATAAAGAGATAAGCGGAATGAGCTGATTAACATTGAGTGAGGAGTTTGTTGGCAGTAGATCCTGAAGGAGGGCAGTGTTGGCTAACTGTCGCTTTGTGTGCCTGTGTCACACAGATTGCCGGACTGCTGTCCTCGCTGGTCGTCCTCCTGGTGGTGGTGGCCATCGGCTTCATGTTTGAGCCACTGCCTCAGGTGAGTCGCAGTCTAACGGTCACTTCCAGTGTTAACGGGAAGTTGCCCCCTTTCATTTTTAGGACTATTATTAGTCTGCAAAATGAAACCCTCCATGTGTGTGTTTACTCTGTATCTGTATGGAACATTGTATTTGTTATGTTCAGTAGTTAAATGGTTTAGTGCTCGGCCTAACAATGGTTATTTTTAATGTGTCTTACAGCTGGTTACTTTTCCTTGTTGACTTTGAACCTTAACTCTGAGTTCTCTGCCCTGGGGTTCCCCCGTAGACTGTGCTGGCTGCTATCATCATGGTGAACCTTCTGGGCATGTTTAAGCAGTTCCAGGACATCCCTGCGCTGTGGGGGACCAGCCGCATCGAGCTGGTGGGTCTCACCTCCCATAAATCCGCTTCTGTTCCCACCATGTGCTGTAACCCTGTGTTTCATAGTCATTTCCCCTAAGGCCTCTGCAATATGCTGATATCTGTCTCCAAGTCCATTAGTGATATCAAATAAGGATGTAAACACTTCCGTGTGGAAAACAAAGCCCCTCCTGCCCCTCTTATAAATAACCATGGAAATACAGAATAGATCTTCCTTTGTCAAATTAGTTTAGAACAAAATCAGTGGGTGTCTCCAGAGAGTCCTGGAAAACATGATCCCACCGGAGACCTCCATGTCGTCCTGTGCACACGTGACACTGATGAAGCAGATAAAACAGCTCAAAGATGCTCAGAATATGATCTGATTGGCTATACATGCATTAAATGGCCCTGATTGGCTATACATGCATTAAATGCCGTGTTCAGATTTAAAGGTGCCAGAGAATGGAAATATGACTTTACCTCAGCAGAGCTGAATAAGGAGAGTTTGGTACATGGAACTGACATTCTGTCAATCTCAAACACACCTGCAATTTGCACACATTTGCAGCTTACATAGTTGACACCGTTCAGTTGCATGGATCCAGCTGCAAGGCTCTCAACTTTCATCCAAAGATTGAAGTAAGATGACATCTGTTAGGGGCGGAGTGTGTGTCTCACGGTCATTGTGTGACACTTGAGAGCCCCGCCTACCGCATTCATCGGATCATGCTCTGCCACTCCCACCTTGTCTGCACTCTGTATGCGTGCGCATCCATGTATTAATGTGCTTGCAATGGGATCACATGCGGCAAATGCTATTTTCTGATTGGCTGGTAGGTGGCTATTAACTCTGTATAACTCGATCAGGACAGCTATGAACTCAGAGGAAAACTCCACTCCATACACCTGCACCTCGTCCATTAATCCTATATAACAGGACACCTTGGTGGGTGTCATCCCTTACTTCTCAGTGTGGCGTGTGAGCGTGTGAACTGGCTGCAAAAGCGTGTCTCTCAGTGCATGAAACCTGTGAGCCCTGCAACTATGTAAGTTGCTAATGTTGTTTGCTACTTTGTTTTTGTAATACGTAGCCCGGGTTAGCAGGACAGTAGTACACAACATTACGAAGTCTGTGATACTGGCATTGACAAGAGACTTCTGTACTGCCTGTCGTCTACTTTTGGTCAGCTAAACAAGTATCTAATCCATAAGTCAATAAAATTGAAAGCAGAAAATTCATCACACACACATTTACAAGCTGCTCAGGTCGATGTTTGGAGTCCTTGATAAAATTGCACAATGAAACTAGCATTGTGAAATTGTTGACAGATCTATCCATCCATTTTCTGGTACCACTTGTCCTATTCAGGGTTTTGGGGGGGTCTGCGGCCTATCAACACAAAGAAGGGAACAACTCAGGATGGCGTGCTAGCCCATCACATAGCATACACTCACACTCACCATACACTTGCAGGTGATTTGGGAACTCCAGTTAACCTCGGCATGTTTTTGGGCTGTGAGGGGGAAACCAGAGTCCCCAGAGAGCATCCAGTGATGACACACAGAGATGCCCTGCTCCTTGAGTTGTTAGGCAACAGTGCTAACCACTGCACCACTGTGCCACCTCATGTTTGGCTTTGATGAGAAATAAAAAATGAATAATAATAATAATAATAATAATAATTAACAAAAAATAATAATAAAAACAAATTATAACTATACTAATGTGCCTAAGTGGGAGTATGACAGTTACGTGTGTCAAAGCTGAAAGAGTACACTGTAAAATAACGATAAAAAGGACTATAGTAAATACATAAAGTAACATAGTTGTTTACTATCATTATTGGGTATTATGTACTGTACATAATTGTATGTGTTATACTTTTACAAGACTAGCAGCACAGTAGGTTTGTTTGCATCAGCATCACAAACACCTGAGTAATGTGTCACTAGGCGAAAGAAAATTTTCAGCTGTTGTAATCTTATAGAGCCACAGTCATAAACACCAGAGATCAATTTGAAAAAATGCATTTTGTGGCACTTTGGTCCAGTGTGAAGGCACATTCGATTGTTTTTCAATTACCTACCGCATGGTGGTGTCCTCACACCTCCTGGTGTCGGGGACCCTGCTTCTGTGCTAATGCTAGTAAGACAGTCTGTGACTTTCCTAGGCAATCTGGATGGTGGCCTTTGTAGCGTCGGTTCTGTTGGGGCTTGATTACGGGCTGCTGGTGGCCATCGGGTTTGCCATCCTCAGCGTCATCTACAGAACGCAAAGGTATGTGGCTCACTTAGATCTGGGAGCTGTGAAGGGTAGTGAATGCATTGCATAAATTCAACAACTAAATGCGAACAGAAACATTCAAGGGAGATAATCAGAGTACATCTGATCATTTATGATGTTTTCTGGACCCGGAGGAGAGGGAAGGCTGCTGTTACTGAGTCGCGCAGGCTTGTAGCTGTGATTTAGTGTCATTATTCACCAGGCCTCAATGTGTGTTTTTTCTCAGCCCAAAGAAAACGATACTTGGCGAGATCCCCGACACAGGCATATACTGTGATGTGGAGGAGTATGAGGAGGTAAAGACTTTCCAATCATTTTAATCATTAAGCTACGTGATGCATGCTTAGCATCCTACACATAACACATACAGAAACCACCAGGACTGAAATGTTAGTTCTAATTGTCTATGGTCTCCTTATCTCCAAGAAACTGTTTCTCTTCCAGGCTACTGAACGTGTTGGGATTAAGATATTCCAATCCAACACCTCTATCTACTTTGCAAACAGTGATCTCTATGTCGGCGCCCTCAAGGAGAAGGTAGGATGAATAATCAATCCATTCTCCAACCACTTTTCCTCATCAAGGGTGTGGGGCTCTGGAGCCTATTCCAGGCAGCATAAGCCCCAAGCCAGGGCACACCCTGGAAGGGATGCCAGTCCATCGCAGGACACACACAGATAATCACACACTATATGTCACTTACCCTAATTGGCATCCTGTTAGTGACGGACAATACAGTGAGACACTAGCAACTCTTTTTAGACAGCAAACTTCTGCAATGAATTTATGTATAGAGTGTACAAAGGAGGGAGCAGGTCACTTGGTGTACAAAGGAGGGAGCAGGTCACTTGGTGTACAAAGGAGGGAGCAGGTCACTTGGTGTACAACGGAGGGAGCAGGTCATTTGGTGTACAAAGGAGGGAGCAGGTCACTTGGTGTACAACGGAGGGAGCAGGTCATTTGGTGTACAACGGAGGGAGCAGGTCATTTGGTGTACAAAGGAGGGAGCAGGTCACTTGGTGTACAAAGGAGGGGACAGGTCACTCGGTGTACAACGGAGGGAGCAGGTCATTTGGTGTACAAAGGAGGGAGCAGGTCACTTGGTGTACAAAGGAGGGGACAGGTCACTTGGTGTACAACCGAGGAAGCAGGTCATTTGGTGTACAAAGGAGGGAGCAGGTCACTTGGTGTACAAAGGAGGGAGCAGGTCATTTGGTGTACAAAGGAGGGGACAAGCCGCTTGGTGTACAAAAGAGGGGACAGGTCGCTTGGTGTACAAAGGAGGGAGCAGGTCACTTGGTGTACAAAGGAGGGAGCAGGTCACTTGGTGTACAAAGGAGGGAGCAGGTCATTTGGTGTACAAAGGAGGGGACAGGTCATTTGGTGTACAAAGGAGGGAGCAGGTCATTTGGTGTACAAAGGAGGGGACAGGTCATTTGGTGTACAAAGGAGGGAGCAGGTCACTTGGTGTACAACGGAGGGAGCAGGTCATTTGGTGTACAAAGGAGGGAGCAGGTCATTTGGTGTACAAAAGAGGGGACAGGTCACTTGGTGTACAAAGGAGGGAGCAGGTCACTTGGTGTACAAAGGAGGGAGCAGGTCATTTGGTGTACAAAGGAGGGAGCAGGTCACTTGGTATACAACGGAGGGAGCAGGTCATTTGGTGTACAAAGGAGGGAGCAGGTCACTTGGTGTACAACGGAGGGAGCAGGTCATTTGGTGTACAAAGGAGGGAGCAGGTCACTCGGTGTACAACGGAGGGAGCAGGTCATTTGGTGTACAAAGGAGGGAGCAGGTCACTTGGTGTACAAAGGAGGGGACAGGTCACTTGGTGTACAACGGAGGGAGCAGGTCACTTGGTGTACAAAGGAGGGAGCAGGTCACTTGGTGTACAAAGGAGGGGACAGGTCATTTGGTGTACAATGGAGGGGACAAGCTGCTTGGTGTACAAAGGAGGGGACAGGTCACTTCGTGTACAAAGGAGGGAGCAGGTCACTTGGTGTACAAAGGAGGGAGCAGGTCATTTGGTGTACAAAGGAGGGGACAGGTCATTTGGTGTACAAAGGAGGGGACAACCGGCTTGGTGTACAAAGGAGGGAGCAGGTCACTTGGTGTTTAAGGTGTCAGAAATGTCCCCTGGATGATATTAGTTGGTGTACTAGCAGTGGCCCTCAAACCTGTAAGTGCACTTAACCTGCGTGACACATCCACTCATACAGACATTAGATTAGCCACACAATGTACTGTATGTTTACTATATACGTTTATGTGGCTTCCATGTTCCTGGCAGACGGGGGTTGATCCAAGTGTTATGCAGGCGATATATAAATCCTGCCGGCAGAAGAAACAGCGGAAAGAGAGGGATGCACAGGACCATACAGGGCCCCCGATAAGGGACTCTGTGGTTAAGCTGGTGAGCCCCCAGCAGCTGAGCGATCGATCTGGTCTGTATGCATGTACCATATCAGAGAGGCGGGTCTTCAGAGCTGCCTTTTGACCAATAGAACATAGAGACGGGTATCACTCAGGAGGTGCTGGACATGGACGGGCCAGAGCCGCAAGAGAACGGGCAGCTGGTGGAGGGCGCCGCTGAGTCGGACTGGGAAGAGAGCAGCAGCTTCCTAGGGGCACTGGGCCCAGTACGGGCCATCATCCTGGACTTCACGCCCGTCAGCTTTGTCGACTCAGTTGGAGCCAAGGCCATCAAGGCTGTAAGCGTCACTGTACTGTCCATGGCATGTGCTCGTCGCTAAAGCGTGTTTTCATAACTCTAACGATGTATCGTTTTTCTGCAGGTGATGAAGGAATACGCAGAGGTCGGTGTTGAGGTGTTTATCGCTGGCTGCAGTGGTAAGTGGTCTATGTGTATACGATTGCACTAGTGAAAAATAAAGGTTCTGATTGTCATTATTGTAATTGTTCAGCCCCTCAGTGCACGGTCCCAGTGTGTGATCATATCACTTGTCGGGACCCATGCTGATATCCAGCTGATATCCTGGTTTGATTGCCTGTACTCTTTGTCGACAGGCCCCCTACTGGCCGACCTTCGCGCCCTCAAGTTTTTCGACGGAGCTGTGACCACAGAGCTGCTGTTCCCATCTGTCCATGACGCTGTATTGCACTGTCAACACCAGATGGCGCCCCAACAGCGCTATGGGATACAATGACTCCCCAGTCCAGTGATTCCCCCGGGGATGGGGGGGGGGGGGGGGCGCATTTGTGTCACAGTGCACTGATTAAATAGGAAATATAGGACAAAATGCCAAGGATGGACGTGTTGCGGCTCCTGCCAGGCACAGCTTCGCTTCTGCTAGCTGCCATTCCATTGGAGATCCTGGAGACGGTTATTTAAAGCTGCCACTTCATCTCAAGGGGACGCAAGTACAGGGGCTATGGATGCGTTTCACAGTGGGAGCTTGTAAAAGCTTAAACTTTTAAACAACATATTTTTTTCAAATGAGATTTATAACGACAGTCATTCCGAAAGGATTAATGTCAGACACAGTGTGGTTAACTGAGAAGAAGTGTGCCGAATGGTACTCAGTGTCCACCTTGTAGTTACGCAAGTTTTATGCCTCCCGGTGGTGAGTGAGTTTGTCCAGCTACAGCTGCACCGATAAGAGTGAACCATTCGGTTCCATTACCCTGAAATGTTGTATTGTACTCATATTCAACATATTGCACTAGTCTGACTTTTAATGTGAAACCTGAGAATTACAAGCAGTGCAACTGCCATCCAGTAAGAGGCACTAATAGGCAGGTTAAAGCCGGTCTGCTGCTGACTAAGACCTGGGACCACCTGCTTGGTACTGGGGGTATTTTTCAATGCTGGATGCTGCAATGTCAGCGACATCGGTCATTGCTGAGTAATGATTTGGTTCTCCTACTCTCATTTCTGTCACTTCCCTCTTTGTTTACACAGCACAGGTCCTGATGTGCATGATTTCTAAATGTTACTGAGGTGGGGTTCCCAACTTCTTGATATCCGAGGACCAGTTTGTCGTACAAATTTTTCGCAGACCCGGGAGGTGCCGGCAGTGAAATTTCTTGGGGCTTTCCTGATTATACCATTAGAAAATGGGAGAAAGAATACAATTTGTACAGAAATATGGGATAAATTGCATATTTTCAGGGATTATTTTACAACACGGCACAGGATCCGGTTGAGGGTTGGGATCCTCTAGAGCTTTTTATACAGATGAAATGATTGTATTAGCCAGGGCAGCTTGAACACCTTCTTTTAAGTTAAATGAGAGATTATATCTGTGTTTGAATTGTGTCCGGCTGACTTTATGTTTGTCGTGAACTTGTTTCACATTCACTGTTACCGTCTTCTGTGGCTCACTGCAGTTTCATCTGGATGACAAGGAACCAAGGCAACATTGTCCTGCTGAACTTATTACTCAGTATGACAGCAAAAAAGCATGTGGAGGCCAAATTTTTGGAATCAACAATGATTTTAAAATATTAGACCATTGTTATAAAAGAATGATTTTGTATTTAACACTGTAATCTACACTGAGGATATAAATGTGTATATATATATGTGACTGTGCTGTATATCAACAAACCTTCAGGTGAAGCTAATCTTTCATGCAGTTACTGTTATGCGAGTCTGTTACCTGTTGGGATTTCTGGGCCTTGACTAATCTGGACATTTTACTCAAGCCTACAAAAGTTTGACCGTAGCCAGAGTCCGTGTCCGTTTCATTCTAAATAGGTGTCATTTTTGTTATACATGGGAAGACCCTCTAAAAATTGTTAAATGGCCAAAATCACCGCATATTGTACATTTACTATTTAGAAGTTTGTTTTGGCGATGTGGTGAAATTTCAGATGATTATGCCAAATATTTTTGTGTAACCAAATGCATTAAAGTATATTTTAGAAAATAAGTGCACCCTTTAAACACCATTAAAATTTTTTAAATCACATCAGCTTTGAATCAGCACAGATACTGCCATTACCCCCCATCACAGGTAAGGGATGTTAAATGGTTATGCGCCTTTATTCTCAGTCTGGCTTCCTATGGTAGAGGGTAGCATATGTAATGTATCCCCACTGCAAGTATCATTGTCACCAGCAGCAGGCAGTGTGTATTGAGTATATGTGGCTGTAAGCATTTAGTGTTCACGTTTATCACGTACGCTGTACATCTGCATATGTGTTTGCACACAATTCCTGCCACTAATAAAATCTCAAATTGCACAATGCTTTCATTTTCCATACTGTGATGTTACTTCCAGCACAAGAGTTAATATGCAATCTGGAATTACATTTATTGAGCCAGTTTAACCCTAAGTTCTATGTTGCAGAAAAAAACATTGATTTTGGAGAAATTATTTTTCAAAATCTGTAGGACTCTGCTTTTTTATTTCAGTGATATTTATACATTCTTTCCCACCGGGCTTCGTGGACACACTACAGAAGCTACCCAAAACCAAGTGACAAAAAAAAAAAAAAAAGACACACGTTGTTCAGTTGTAGGTCATATATCTTGGGGTGGCGCTGAACTTCGCGTAGGACTTGATGACCTTGTTCACAGCTTCCAGGAAGTCCTTCTCTGTGGCGATTTTCCTGCGGGCCCGGATGGCAAACATGCCTGCCTCCGTGCAGACGCTGCGGATCTCCGCACCTGCAAAAGCACCAACAGCCAATCAGACACGTCCTCAGAACCTAATGGCATCACATGACCTTGCCTCGCCTCACTTTGAATGTTCATGGTAGGGCAATTTGCCTGAACCACAGCAGCTAAATCCAAGTACAGACGGTGCCAAAGCAACATGAGGGGCTGTTCTGAGCAAACCTCACCTGTGCTGTTGGGGCAGAGGCGAGCCAGCAGCTCAAAGCGGATGTCCCTCTCGACACTCATGGAGCGGGCGTGGATCTTAAAGATGTGTGTGCGACCCTATAACACAAACATCATGGCTTTACTTGCACACAATGGAAACTCAGTATACCTTCTGCCATATAGACAAGTGCTCAACCTATGAAAGGGTCAGTGGATCTGTGGTCACACCTCCAAATCGGGCAAACTGAACTCGATCTTCCGATCCAATCGGCCAGGTCTCATCAGGGCTGGATCCAATGTGTCGGGTCGGTTGGTCGCCATCAGGACTTTAATATTGCCCCTTGGGTCAAAGCCATCTAGCTGGTTGATGAGCTCCAACATGGTCCTCTGGACCTCGTTGTCTCCACCAGCGCCATCGTCAAAACGGGCCCCTTGGGAAGACACTCAATCCTTAAAACATGTTCAGGAAGAAGCATCTTTCTCAATTAAATGTCTTTATAACCAGGATGAATGAGTGGTGATTACTGCGCATGTGCGATGTATCAATGCGATATCGCCAAGCCCTAGGTCAGAGTAACTATACAACTTAAAAAGGAAATTATAGCAAGACTCGAAGGTGGTGCACGTGTGTCTGCTCTCGCTTCGGGGGGTCTGGAATGAATTAAGTTCATATACATTTTTTCTTATGGGGAAATTTGACTTGGACCATATGCACACGCACACACACAATTAACGATTAAAATTTTAAATCAGATTAATCACAGGGTTGCTGTGGATTAATTTCGATTAATCACGATTAAATATCATTCATTTTTAATCTATATTAATCACATTTAATTTTGCATGAGCAAACCGACTCAAGAAAAAAGGGAATATAGATGCACTTAACATGTTTATTGAACATCTTGAACATGAGTCGGATGCATTCCATCTGCCACAGAAGTGCAATACCATGGACCCATATCAAAAAGCAAGATTTTTTGCTTAGCCGGACAACTTGTTGGATTTAAGGTACCTCAGTTTAAATGGTCTTTATCTTCGTTCGCTTAGAATTAGCACAAACTACCGTAAATCCGACAAATAATCCAACTAATCATGAAGTAAAATTCTAGCCCGGTTAATTGCCATTGTTTGCAATATCAGTTTACGTGCGGTGCTTTACATATGAAACTCCGTAGCAACACATCCACAGATAACTTGGACAGTATAGCGTGTGCGACCGATTTAATGAGCCACAAATGAGAAGTAGTGCTTAAACAGTAAAACTACAACTTTCCCTTCTGTTGATAAAAGGCGCAACCATCTTGGATCTTGAACTCGGGATCCTCTGTGCTGCTCCGAGATATTTCTCGGATCTCTGAGAAACGGGAGCGCATGTCGTCACTTCCGGCTTCAAAACTACGGAATCCGACTCGTAATACGAGTTCCGAGGGCAAATGGAACGCACTAAAACTGCCCGAAATGGGTTGACAGAGACATTTCAGGGATTTTGAATCATTCTGCGCTGCAGATGGGTTAATTGCGTTAAAAATTTTAATCAGATTAATCATGATGATGGATTAATCCGCGTTAACCCGTTAATTTTGACAGCCCTAAGATAGATAGGTAGGTAGATATATATATATATATATATATATATATATATATATATATATATATATATATATATATATATATATATATATATATATATATATATATATATAATATGTAAAAATAAAAAGTCTTTGAAAGCTAAGGTTATTAGCCTACCCTACTTGTATGTTTCATGTACACCTGGTGAAAACAAACACACCTCCAATGGCATCAATTTCATCGAAGAAAATGAGGCAAGCCTTCTTGGTTCTGGCCATCTCGAACAACTCACGCACCATTCTTGCGCCCTAGTGCCAAATATCAAACAGACATCAGTCAGGGGAAAGCAAGCCCACCACTTCACATCTTTCTGGGTTGCCTGACCCTGTGGTGAGCCCTGCTTACCTCTCCCACATACTTCTGCACCAGCTCAGAGCCAATGACGCGGATGAAGCAGGCATCTGTGCGGTTGGCCACAGCCCGGGCACACAGCGTCTTGCCTGTGCCTGGGGGGCCGAAAAGCAGGACGCCTTTGGGCGGCTCAATGCCCAGGTTGACAAATCGTTCAGGCTGAAGGAAGAGAGACCAGAAACATTTGGCGAACAAAGGCAATGTATACAGCAAATCCGAAAATACATTCAATTTATGTATTTACAGAAATAGAATAAACCCAGCAACGGTCCTCTCTACACTGGAAGCTCAGTCTTTAAAATGGTGCCTACATGCTGTCTTTCAGCCCAACCATACAGAGATACTAGAATACATACATAGAGCAATGGTGTCTCAACCACCTCCCTCAGCTTCTCAATCTGCTCTTTGCACCCACCAACGTCGCTATAGGTCACATCTGGTTTCTCATCCACCTGAAAGACAACAACTCATTGTAAATTGATACCTCATGCATGGACGCTTTTCCTACGGCGCACAATGAAAGGACTTCCTGACATGAAGCGCAGCATGCAGGCCTGCAGTACATAAGGAGAGGCCTTCGCTGAACTCTCACCTGCATCATGGTGACAGTTGGGTCAATTTTGGGAGGAAGAGGAATGTGAATCTGGTACTTGTTTCTGTCAACCCTGAAAGTTAAATTCACACAAATGATAAAAACATTTTTTCTTTGCTTCTTTTTAATCTATTGTTTTCATCATGTTTAAAATTTATATTCTATACATTTTAAATTAGAATTCTCTTTGCATTCTGTATTTTTGCTTATATGTAAAGCACTTTGAATTAACTCAGTGTACAAAAGGTGCTATATGAATAAACTTGCCTTGCTTAATGCAGCACACACTGCCCAATCACAAGTGATACAGTTAATTGGTCAGGTCAGGTCGGGGAGCATGCACTGGTACACCTCAGGATCCCAGTTGGTGAACCCCCAGGCCGACATGCGGTCCAGTCCCACCCTCCAGAAATGTGTACCTGCCGCAGCCGGGTGTTACGTGGGCGTCCCCTCGGCCTGGTCCAGCTGCTCAGGTCCTCAGCAATGAGGATCCTGCGAGCCGGACCATCCTCAGGGAAATGCGCCACATGGCCGTAGTGCCGTAACTGACACTCCCTCACAATGCAGGTAATGTGCCTAATTCAGGACTCCCCTAGCAACCGCTCGTTCGACACAAAGTCAAACCAGCGATACCTAAGTATTCTCAGAAGAGGCACACCAGTATTTACCTTAATCCTGTGATTTACAGAGGATGTTTTTAAGCACAGACATAAAAAACCTCAATCTCACCCAACTCTCATTCCTTCTTCAATGTCAGTGGGAGCAACCTGGTCACTCAAGTCCACCACAAACTTAGCAAACTGCTTCACATTGATTATGTACTTTGGATCTTCAGAATCAGCATTGATGATCTTGGTGCACCTATCAATAAGAAGAATGGGAGAACAATTTCAATTCAAAATTTACAGGTGCCATAACAACAGCCATTTCAGGTCTTGAAATGTGCACTTCAACAGTCAAAGCAGTATATTTACAATGGCTACCGGTACATCTGCACCATGGCAGATTATGCTAGAGCCCCCAGATAGGTTAGAGACTCAGATGTTGCTAATTTAATCAAGTGTTCCATGTTTCTTGAGGCAGGGAGGGCCCCTGATGTTTGCTGGGAGGCCTAAGCATAAATGTACCCCTGTACTCTGATCAGTCATACCTGGCCACCTGTAAGGGCTGTTCACTCTGCAGGGTCTGCTTATCTGCAGCCAAATCCCAAAGGGCTGGAGGGGCCAATCCCGTGTCTGACTCTTTAATGCCTGAAAAATAAACAATAAACGTATTAAACTTTCAGCAGGTCTCCTTAACAATAGCAACTTCATTGTGCATTAAAGATTCTATAGGCTTCAAAATGCGCAGTTACCAGTGAGTTCGTTGATTTTCTTGAGGAGTTGCTGAATGTCATCTTCCACTTGCTTGATCTGTCTAGAATACGTACTTTGACCCTGCAGAAAATCATAAACAAAACACATATAAACTTACAAATATTAGGTTACTAAAACAATTCAGTTTTAAGTAACCGATTAAAAGCATTGTTAGACAAGAGAAACGAACGCTGTACATTCAACATGTCACTTACATATGTCTTCAGGAGAGCGATGTCGCCTTCATCCAAAGCTAAAGAAGTTACACCAGACGGAAGGTACTAAATTAGTATAGTGCTGCCTTTAGAATGCAAATACTAGCATTACTGATGTGAAAATATACACATTAGTTTAACCTATCCCAAAGGCAACATCGAACTGCTAGCCAAATCTAGCTAATCAGTAAGATTTATTTTACCTCTTATGGGTTTATCATCTTTTTCTTCTTCTTTGACTTTGCGCTGTTCAGTTCCCAAATAATCAGGCATTGTTTCGCTTTGAAAATGTAATCCTGTTCGAATTAATAAAATACAGATTCAGGTCTCACGTAGCTACCGAGGAGTTACAATTACACAGCAGGTTTAAGCACTTCCGTTGTCCAGGATTTGCCGGAAGTGAGTGTCGGAAGCCTATTAACAGCCCACGTGCGTCCGATAAATAACTCAATGACAAAAAGAACAACAAAATGCGTTTTTTAAAAACGTCTACATGGTAATTATGTACTATATATTTTTGTTTATATAATTTCGTTAGTTTGTAATATTTACAGTTCTCCTGAATAAAAAAAACTAATGGGAATCAAGGACGATAAATAGCAATTGCGAGCCCGGAAAAATAAATATGTTACTCAAGCGGTTCTCTGCAAGGCGCTTGGTTATTGCAGGCCCATGTGGTGTAAACGTAAACCGGCCTTAGGCAGTAAATATTCTTGAAAACGTTTTGTTTCTGTAGGTGCACATCTGAATGATCATTATTTGGAGTGAGTAAAAAGTTGGAAATGTTGAAGGAAGCGCTTGAAGGGCAAGTTACAGTTGTCTGTAACGTCATTGCTGGTAAGAACTGTCTCATGGAAATCTTGCTGATACTGACATTTTAGCTAGCTAACCAAGAGCTCAGCATTGTTTTTTTGTCTTAGCCAGTATACTTGCTGTTATAAATGGATAAATATTAGTAAAATTACGTACAAGTGTCGTTGTTCATGCCAAGTATGATTATTTCTTTCAATGTCATGTTCTGACATGCCTAAAGAACAGTTAACTCTGTTGTACATAGTTCACCATTAAGCGACTTTAAACTCATTTTTGTATTGTGTCGTGTAAAATGTAGAAAGGCAGAATGTCATAAATAAATGTTATATATAAAAAATCCCTTTAATATTTAAAAGTTTTGAAATCAGCTCTTGGTATATGATTTTTTTATGCATTGTGCAACAGAAAATTCTTAACATTAGAAAGATGTTAAGTTTTGATCTTCCTGGGAGAATTCAAATATAAATTAGTTTTAAATGTAGACTACATGATCACTGTGCAACCTAAACAGCCCTCTAATCGCAGCCCCAAACTACAGCCTCTGTGCAGTTCCAGGTGGAGCCGGTGGGTCGGTGGTTCGAGGCTTTCCTGAAGCGCAGGGACAGGAATGTGTCTGCCTCCTTCCAGGAGCTGGAGGAGGAGGAGGAGCTGGAGGAGGAGTCAGAGGATGAGGAGCTGCAGTTGGAAGAATATCCCATGCTGAAGACACTGGATCCCAAGGACTGGAAGGTAGTGGGAGTCAGGAGTGCTGTTGCTTAGAGTAAAACACGCAGTGCAGTGCTTATTTGTAGCGCTCTGCATGAGAAGGCCTTCCTTTGACATGCCCTCCAGTAACAGAAATGGGAAATCACTGTAATCTTTCAGCTAGACTGGATTCAGCTGTTCATTAATATTGGACTATTTGGGGTCCCTCCCATATAGACTATCTAGCAATTAGAACACCCACTGGCATGAGATTCAGTGATGATTTGGATCTGCAGCTCCAGCACTGTGGCACGTTTCCACTTTGTTCTTTCTTTGTTCATGTTCTGGATTTGTCGGAATGATGAGACAGGCTGCACACATGGATTTATGTTTTATTCAACAGCCTAATATTTTTTGGAAAAACGCAAACTGCGTGTGTCCTCCCCAAGTGCAGGGTCACATAATAGCACAGGGCAACATTAAAGCACCAATTAATTACCTTGACATTATATTCATTATTTTAACTTGTTGATTTACTGCTGTTTTAGGTCTTTTGTCCCATACATGCCATATACAGCACAATATACACATCTTAAGGAGTTAAGCACACATCTTCATTTATATGAAACCACAGTGATATCCTACCTTCTTCCATGGCTGTGAATATCCTACCAGCCTGGTGGTTGAATTCACAGTGAATATGAGGTAGATGTGAACAGAAATCTATTTATTATATCTCGGTGACCAATTATCTCTAACGCTTCAACATAATGCCCTAAATTAAGGACTTATTCTTTTAGGTTGTTTGGTTTTTATAGACGTGTTTTGCACTAAGCCATCTACAAGGTGGTAAGAAGATGGCCTAGTGGCAAAATGTGTCGGTCATTTGATATGCTTCCAATAAATCAGTATGAGAGTATATGCCTGAGAGTGCTTGTTTTCTTTATGAAGCCTTTGTTTAACTCACCAAAAGTTCTAGCTGAATTAAAGTTGAATGGATTAGTAATCAGAGCGTCACTTATTTCTGAAACAATTCATGTAGAAACAATTCAAAGAGCCTATAATGCATAGCTGGCTGCACACAAAGTTTCTGTAAGTTATTTATAACTCAGTTGGAATGCTGCTTTGTCACTTACCCAACTCACCCATACCCCTGATATTTTCAGGTACACTGACCCTAACTCTTACCTGACTCGGAGGTCGACTCGAGCATCACTGATGCCCAGATAATTGCTAATATGGATGTTTTTCAGCGAGTACCCTGGTAGAATATAAATAAGTATTCATGATTCCCCTTGTTTAAAACTCCTTATTGGAAATCATCCCTTTTATATCCTCTCTGTGTTGTCATGTCTGTGACTGAATATTCAAATCGTCAAATTAGGGCAGCCCTAATTAAATCCAGTATCAAGATTCGGTGGATGTTAAGTGTTTTTATGCACTTGATGAGTGTGTTGGTTGGTAAATGTCCTTCTTCTCCTAGAATCAAGATCACTATGCTGTGCTTGGATTGGCTCACTTGAGATACAAAGCAACTCAGAGGCAAATCAAAGCTGCTCGTGAGTGTTTAAAAATGTTCTCTCTTTTGTTTGCTCATGTGTTGTACCTTCTCCCTTAGCTGGGTCATTGTTGCCCTATTTCAGGGGTATTCAACTAAAATTTAAAGAGGTCCAGTTAGAGAGAACTTCTTGAAGCAAAGGTCCGGAAGATGACAATGTCTAACTATTTAGTGTGATCTACATTTAAGTAGCCTATTAGTTGTATCAACATTGCATGTAATCAGTACCTGACTGTCAAATCAAATTAATTCAGTACAATTCAAAAACGTTTTGACTATTTATTGTCACGTGACATAGAACTTCGGCCAGCTGGCTGGAGTGAGATTTTCAATTCGAGATGTCTGCACACATGTAACAGTTCTTACCTTGTAAATAGTCTGCTTTTGTATTTAACCATGTAAATACACTTTTGACGTAGCTAATTTTAGGTTTTATAATGAAATAATATAGATTTGCCGTAAGATTTCTAGCGTGTCTGAAAGCGTGTCATGCCAGATGCTTGAGATTTGGCAGCCATAAAAACGTAAATTTTTTGTTTCACCTGAGTTTATTTATATAACAGATAACATTACTTTATAAATATGTTAAAAAACAGAAACTTCAACGAACATGAAATCAACAATAAACTGTGTCTATTTATCCAACATGTTATATAATACATACTGTATGTGAAAACTGTTCAGCTTTACGATTTCAGAACAGACCAGTCACTCTGTTAGGAACATTACGGCTTTTTGGTTGTGGTTTTAGCTTCGATGCTATTAACACTAACGGCACATTAGCGCAAAGGGCTGCATACGCCGAACTACGTCTTGCTTGGCGATCAAAGGTGTTTGACGTTCATTGGCGTGGGAAACGGCGGCTCTACTGCTAAACCATTACCGAAAAGACTACAAACGCTTCGCCGGTTAAAATAGAAGCGTCCCGTCAGGTTTTAATTAATGACTTAATGTTATGGCGATCGGTCCGGGTCCGTATGGGACAGCTTCTGGGTCCGGACCCGGCCCGCGGTCCGCCTGTTGGTGACCTCTGCCCTATTTGGTTCAAATGCTGAGACATTATCAACCCTTTTTTACTGAGCACAACTGCTCCAGTATAGTTCATGGTTATTTTTTCCCAAAGCTGCTTTTGTCATTGTGGGATCTGTTTTTACAGACAACTTTTAGTGAAGAAATTCATATATGATACCTTCTCAAAGGTCGCAAAGCTTTTGGGACTGGAAGCAGGAACTATTGGGTTAGAAGTAGAAGTTCTCAACCACTTCCCCACCTACTGCCCAGTACAGTGTGTCATCTGGACCTAATGCGTTTTTTGATGGCTCTAACCACCAGATAAAGCCATGGTGTTGAAGCACCACCCAGACAAAAGGAAAGCAGCGGGAGAGCAGATTGTGGAAGGAGACAATGACTACTTCACCTGCATCACTAAAGGTGAGGCTTCCCTCTGCTTCAGAGCAGCTTGTCGTGGATCCTGCTGATGGCTCCAGGTTATTTTAAAAAGGGGGAGATGTTGTTGAGGCTGAGTTGTATTGCCTGTGTGTTTCCTGTGAACACAGCTATAGAGATTCTGTCAGACCCCGTGAAGCGCAGAGCTTACGACAGCATTGATCCCACCTTTGACAACACCGTGCCCACCAAGAGTGAGGGGAAGGAGAACTTCTTTGATGTGTTTGTACCCGTTTTCGAGAGAAACTCCAGGTGAGCTTTCGATTTGGACGTGCTACTGACAACACAGCACGCCATGCCGACGCGCTTTCTTATCTTTCTGTTTCTTGGTTTTGTAATTTTAGATGGACCTCAAAAAAGCATGTCCCTAAACTAGGAAGTATGGATTCAACCTTTGAGGAGGTGGATAGTTTCTATTCCTTCTGGTGAGTTATGTACAGTTGCATGTGTTGGTCTGCTCTTCTCATGACACCATGGACTCTGCGTGTTTGGAGGTCACCTCTGCAGACTGGCAGTGGAGACTTAAAATTTTGGCAGTGGGCACAGAACCTGTGTGCTGCTGTTATGTGCTAAAAGCAAACAGCATTGACTAAGGCGCTAATGTATTCATGGCCTGGAGAAGTGGGCACTATAGCCCTCAGGGGATACGGCTGACGACCTGCTCGTCGTGTCACTTAGGTATAACTTTGATTCCTGGAGGGAGTTTTCCTACCTGGATGAAGAAGAGAAGGAGAAAGCAGAATGGTGAGTGGCCATGAAACTCTTGCAACCTATGAAAAGTAAGCTTAAGAAAATGAGCTGTGTTGTAACATAACATAATAGTGAAAGCTGTGATAATCAGCAAGATGCATTTTGGTAGCTTTAAGGTGAATAATATAAAGATTCTGTCCCTTTTTTAAAAATAAATATGTGAAATAAACCAGCCGAGATGAAAGAAGATGGATCGAGAAGCAGAACCGGGCATCGCGGGCGCAGAGGAAGAAAGAGGAGATGAACAGGATACGGACACTCGTTGGTATGACTTTTATTTTGTGTTTTTTGTGGTATGAATCTGGGCAGACCTGCCCTTCTTCTCATCTCTCCATCCAGCCATCAATTTTCTGGCACTTATCCGTGGTCAGGTTAGGTGGGCAGGAGTCTTAAGCAGGGATGCCCAGACCTCCCTCTCACCAGCCACCTCCTCCAGCTCCACCGGGAAATACCAAGGCGTTCCCAGGCCAGTCGAGAGATATGATCTGTCCAGCGTGTCCTGAGTCTGCCCTGGGACCTCCTCCTGGTTGGACACACCCAAATGACCTCCCCAGGGGGGCGTGCAGGAGGCATCCTATATAGATGCTTGAACAACCTCAACTGGCTCCTTTCGATGTGCAGGACGAGCGGCTCTGCTTTGAGCTCCTCCCGAATGTCCGAGTTCCTCATCCTATCGCTACGGCTGAGCCCAGACACCCTGCGAAGGAAACATTCTTCTGCTTGTATCCACGATCTCATTCTTTCGGTCACTAGCCAAAGCGTATGACTACAGGTCTCTCTTCGGTGCATTAGTGCCGATGCGCCACCGATCTACCTGTCGATCTCACGCTCCCTTCTTCCCTCACTCGTGAACATGACCCTGAGAATTCCTCCACCGGGAGAGGGTAATCCACTCTTTTCTTTTTCCAATCGAGAACCATGGCCTCAGACTTGGAGGTGGTGGTCCTCATCCCAGTCGCCTCCCACTCAATTGCAAACTGCCCCAGTGCATGCTGCAGGTCACTGTCTGATGAAGCCAACAGGATCACGTCATCCGCAAAAAGCAAAGACAAGATCCTGAGGCCCCAAACGGCGGAGGGCCCCTTGGCTATGCCTAGAAATTCTGTCCATAAATGTTATCAACAGAACCGGTGACAAAGTCCAACACCCACCAGAAACAAGTCTGACTTACTACTGGCACTGTGAATCAAACTCTCGCTCCATTTATACAGGGACCTGATGGCCTGGAACAGCAGACCCTGTACCCCATACTCCAGAAGCACCCACACAGCACCCCCTGAGGGACACGGTCGTATCCCATTTCCAAGTCCACAAAACACGTGTAGACTGGTTGGGCAAACTCCTATGAACCTTCCAGTATCCTTGTCAGTGATATTCAGGAGGTCCTCAAAATACTCCTTCCACAGCCTGACTATATCTTCATTTGAAGTCCAAGTTCTCTGCCACTAAAGGACCTGCTGCCATCATTTCAGTGATTTTTCTCGTTAACACAGGTTGATGTGTTGATGAGGACAAGACTGATTGGGTTAGAATAGCAGAGTGGGTGCTTCAAATGGAGGGTGGTGCTTGAAATCATTGTTGTTCTTCTGTTAACCATGGTTACCTGCAAGGAAACACGTGGATTCATCATTGCTTTGCTCAAAAAGGGCTTCACAGGCAAGGATATTGCTGCTAGTAAGATTGCACCTAAATCAACCATTTATTGGATCATCAAGAATTTGAAGGAGAGAGGTTCAATTTTTGTGAAGGAGGCTTCAGGGTGCCCAAGAAAGTCCAGCAAGTGCCAAGACCATCTCCTAAGGTTGATTCAGCACCAGTACAGAGCTTGATCAGGAATGGCAGCAGGCAGGTCTGGTTGCATCTGTACGCACAGTGAGGCTCCCCAGACCTTTGTCCCATTGAGAACTTGGTCAATCCTCAAGAGGCGGGTGGACAAATAAAACCTCACAAATTCTGACAAACTCCAAGCATTAATTATGCAAGAATGGGCTGCCATCAGTCAGGATTTGGCCCAGAAGTTGATTGACAGCACGCCAGAGCAAATTGCAGAGGTCTTGAAAAAGAAGGGCCAACACTGCAAATATTGATCTTTGCATAATCTTAATGAAATTGTCAATAAAAGCCTTTGACACTTATTAAATGCTTGTAATTATACTTCAGTATACCATAGAAACATTTGACAAAAGTATCTACAAACACTGAAGCAGCAAACTATGTGAAAACCAATAATTGTGTCATTCTCAAAACTTTTGGTCACAACTGTAGACCCACACCTACCCAGCGTCTCTCACTATGGGCAACTCCAGAGTGGAATACAGTCCAGCTGTGTGCTGAGCATAGCATACTATATCTAGTTGGTATCTTTCTACCTGCCCCACTAGCATAGGCTCCTTTCCGACCAGAGAGGTTACGTTCCACGTACCTATAGCCAGATTTTGTTGCCGACGATTGGTACGCCAAGGCACTTGCCTGGGAGCGAAGCTAACGGCTGGTCAAGTTGAACTGGTGAGGCACTCTCTCCTAGTCTTTCCCAGCACTGCACCTCCTCTGTGATGACCGGGGACTTGCAAGTGAGGCTCAGCAAGGTCACAGTGCAAGTCCAATATGGTTGCCTTTCAAGGTGGGGGGTGTGTGATTGGCCGGTGGACTGGGGCTCTGTGCGCAGGGAGTATGTTTGTTTAAGGTGTCACTTGCTCTTGGTACCCCGCTTCAGATACAGCGTACAGCTGCGATCCGAGGATAAGGAAGTTCAAGGAGGACGAAAAAGCCAGGAAAGAGTCGGAAAAGAAAGCCAAGGCTGAGGCCAAGCGGAAGGAGCAGGTGGAGCGAGAAAAGGTGTGTGGGTGTGTCAGGCAGGGGGCTCAGTGTCTGCATTCTCTGGGGCAAATAGGAAGTTACACAAATAATAACGTTTCAGGGCCTTGTAATGGCATTCTGCTTTGGGCTCTGAAGGGTTACCTAGCTTAACAAGGTTCCTGCAGGCTTCTGAGTTTTGTTACAAATCAATTTCTTTACAATGTATAGCTCAGTTTTAAATGGTGTATATTACCATGGTGATTTACAGTGCATGCCTAACCTGGTTCGAGCAGGTTTAATGGCAGGCTTCCAGCTTAAAACAGGTATAAGTCCTGCCCTTCCACCAAAAACATATATGAACCACCCTTTCACAAAAACACATAGTTACATAAGAACAGCCTCAACTAAATAGTTAGGATGGGTGATACCACTGATTTTCTTTTCGATCTGACACCAAGCAATGCAAAGGTTTTTATTTTTATCCCGATACTGATATTCGGTGCTGGTTCCATTCCATCCAGTTGTCAGGGTGCCAGGATGCTGACCATAAGGTTTGTCAAGCGAGGCGGCTATTGGCTACCTCCTGCCTATCACCTAGTGCCTTTCAGTTTGCTGTGTTGACTCCACCCTATTTATGCGTACGTGCACAGACACATCTTGAGCTAATTCACTGATAACCACTGTTGTAGTACCATTTAATGCATCACCCTGTAGTCAGGGTTAGTTAACCCAGCTCTGTCAAGATAACTCTGGGTATATTCGACTCTTCACAGTACATGGGATGGAGTGGTGGCTCTGAGGCTAGGGATCTTTATGCGTGGGGGTCCGTGTCACATTGTGACTCCGACCCAAAAGTGCGTACTGAGTGTAACATCACTGCAGGGAGTTTGCCAGGGAAACAATGTAGGTTCTTTTAACTTGAGGGATTCAGTGTTGTTTTTTCTCTCACTTGTCTGTCAATTAAAAAAAAGTGATCTCGCGTCATGTATATCAGCTCAGCTGTTGTTTGAGCTCAGCCCTCGTTTGAAAGCACTCGGGCTGCTGTCACACAACCATAGCTGCACATTAACGGTGTACTGCTGCCCTCCGCGGCGATGACGGAACACGACCTTCCTCCCCGGCAGGCCAGGCAGGCAGAGGTGGAGGCGGCGAGACAGGCTAAAGAGAAGGAAGAGGAGGAGGCCAAACAGGCTGCTCAACAGGCAAAGAAAGAGAAGGAGGTCCAGAAGAAGGCCATCAAGAAGGAGCGGCAGAAGCTGAGGACCAGCTGCAAGGTCATCCGGCAGCCCCCAGAGAAGCCCACCTGCATTTCACACCTTGTTCCCCTCTCGTCTGATTAATGTGCTTAATGCGTTTATTTATTTGCTGTTTGTAGAACTGGAATTACTTTTCTGATAATGAGGCAGACAGTGTGAAAATGATGGAAGAGGTGGAAAAACTCTGCGATCGTCTAGAGCTAATGAGGTAAGAATAGCCGATTTACAAATATATGTTCAAGTGGGTTGTACAAGTTTGTTCCATTGGTGTGAGGTTTGCATGTCCTCCATGTGCTGTGTGGGTGGTCGTAGGGAAAGTCTGCTCTCCGAGTGGCACATAGGATGTGTGTCTGTATCTTGTAGCGCAACCAATTTAATAAATTTTACATATTAATTAATGTAGCATATCAGAAAATAGGGTTGATCACCAGGTAGAATTCTTCTACCACAGGGTTGCCTAGACGCTACAGCCATACAGTTGTAAAATCAGTGTCTCAACACCCCACAGGAAAGGAAACAAACATATATTTTGCCGGAAAAGGGAGAGAAAAAAAATCATTAACTCACGACTCGGTTTAGATATAAACCGACAGCAGTCTGACAATGAATTAACCCGGGCTCTCAGTTAGTCTGAGATCACAGCAGTCAAGCGTAATTAATGTTCTAAACTTCTAAAGCTTTGAAATTGTCTCTTTAAAATTTAGAAGACAGACTGTCAACAAAAATAATTCAGTCCCATGGAAATCGATGGAGGGAGTATATAACAAAAATAAATTATTTTATACTTAAATGACATGAGACGTAAACAGGGGCCTGGGGAGATTTGTACAAGTCAAGTGGAGTGGTTAATGATGCACAGAAATGGGAGCATCGGAGAAAATAGGAAGAGAGAGCCTTGACAACACCGGGCGCCATCAGCAATCCAGTCTGAAGGTGTCTAGGCAACAGAAACTTTGACACCATTGAGATGCGCCGAATCAATTCAGTCAGTCCACTGCCTGTAGTGGATCCTTGCAGTCACAGCAAGATCAACCAATCAATCAATCGAGCACTTTATTTGTCCCCGAGGGGCAATTTGAGGGCACATAAAGCAGTGTTAAGATCAACCCGACCATACATATACAGACATCACAGTGGGGGAAGACAGGTCAGGAAGACAGCCGCTCTACAAGCCAACCGGTCGACCGCACGAGCAGCGACCCAGTCATAGGAAGAACAGAGAAACAGAATTACATGAGGTGAGAATAAAAAAAAACAGCCCCTAGACTATACTCCAGTAGGGAGTACAGTCTAGAGTAGATTTACTCCCAGGATAAAATCCATAGACAAAAAACAGAAGTTGACTATATGTAACCTGCTACGGTCTGTGTGTGTGTGTGCCCTGTGATGGACTGGCACCCTGTCCAGGCTGTACCCCAGTCCCGTGCCCTGTGACGGACTGGCACCCTGTCCAGGCTGTACCCCAGTCCCGTGCCCTGTGACGGACTGGCACCCTGTCCAGAGTGTACCCCAGTCCCGTGCCCTGTGACGGACTGGCATCCTGTCCAGGCTGTACCCCAGTCCCGTGCCCTGTGACGGACTGGCACCCTGTCCAGGCTGTACCCCAGTCCCGTGCCCTGTGACGGACTGGCACCCTGTCCAGGCTGTACCCCAGTCCCGTGCCCTGTGACGGACTGGCACCCTGTCCAGGCTGTACCCCAGTCCCGTGCCCTGTGACGGACTGGCATCCTGTCCAGGCTGTACCCCAGTCCCGTGCCCTGTGACGGACTGGCATCCTGTCCAGGCTGTACCCCAGTCCCGTGCCCTGTGACGGACTGGCATCCTGTCCAGGCTGTACCCCAGTCCCGTGCCCTGTGACGGACTGGCATCCTGTCCAGGCTGTACCCCAGTCCCGTGCCCTGTGACGGACTGGCACCCTGTCCAGGCTGTACCCCAGTCCCGTGCCCTGTGACGGACTGGCACCCTGTCCAGGCTGTACCCCAGTCCCGTGCCCTGTGACGGACTGGCACCCTGTCCAGGCTGTACCCCAGTCCCGTGCCCTGTGACGGACTGGCACCCTGTCCAGGCTGTACCCCAGTCCCGTGCCCTGTGACGGACTGGCACCCTGTCCAGGCTGTACCCCAGTCCCGTGCCCTGTGACGGACTGGCACCCTGTCCAGGCTGTACCCCAGTCCCGTGCCCTGTGACGGACTGGCATCCTGTCCAGGCTGTACCCCAGTCCCGTGCCCTGTGACGGACTGGCATCCTGTCCAGGCTGTACCCCAGTCCCGTGCCCTGTGACGGACTGGCATCCTGTCCAGGCTGTACCCCAGTCCCGTGCCCTGTGACGGACTGGCATCCTGTCCAGGCTGTACCCCAGTCCCGTGCCCTGTGACGGACTGGCACCCTGTCCAGGCTGTACCCCAGTCCCGTGCCCTGTGACGGACTGGCACCCTGTCCAGGCTGTACCCCAGTCCCGTGCCCTGTGACGGACTGGCACCCTGTCCAGGCTGTACCCCAGTCCCGTGCCCTGTGACGGACTGGCACCCTGTCCAGGCTGTACCCCAGTCCCGTGCCCTGTGACGGACTGGCACCCTGTCCAGGCTGTACCCCAGTCCCGTGCCCTGTGACGGACTGGCACCCTGTCCAGGCTGTACCCCAGTCCCGTGCCCTGTGACGGACTGGCATCCTGTCCAGGCTGTACCCCAGTCCCGTGCCCTGTGACGGACTGGCATCCTGTCCAGGCTGTACCCTAGTCCCGTGCCCTGTGACGGACTGGCATCCTGTCCAGGCTGTACCCTAGTCCCGTGCCCTGTGACGGACTGGCATCCTGTCCAGGCTGTACCCCAGTCCCGTGCCCTGTGACGGACTGGCATCCTGTCCAGGCTGTACCCCAGTCCCGTGCCCTGTGCTGCCTGGGATAGGCTCCAGGCCACACTATGACCAGGATGAATGGATGGCAGTCTGTGACAGCTGTCTGGCTGTGTTCTGACATTCTTTCTGGTGTGCCTCCCTCCTCACCCATCAGTCTGCAGTCGCTGAACGAGGTGCTGCTGTGTGACTCCAGAGAGGAGGCCATGGCTGCCGTGGAGAAGCAGGTGAGTACAGACGTGTCGCAGCATCACGTGCAGAGGGCAGCGATCCCTCCCATGCAGCTGATCACGCTTCTGTGGGCCCCGACACCAGATCCAGGAGGTGAACACACAGCTGCAGCAGGAACGGGATGCGGAGCTCGCAGCTCGACAAGCTGCACGAGGGGCGGAGCAAGGCGGAGGTGGGGGAGGGGCTGGCAGCGGCAACAAAGGCTGGAACGAGGATGAGCTACAGCTGCTGATTAAAGCCGTCAATCTTTTCCCGGCCGGCACCAGCGCCAGGTGGGGAGACCCTGCCTGGTTTGAGAAGGTGGCACTGTAGGGTCCATGACACGCAAATCAGTATCTGTACTGTGCCTTTGTTTGCCATTTATAGATGGGAGGTGATCGCCAACTACATGAACTTGCACTCTACCAGTGGCATCAAAAGGAATGCCAAGGATGTCATCAATAAGGCCAAGAATTTGCAGAAGCTTGGTGAGTCTTGGGGGCAGTATGTGGCTTGATCTGAGGAAGACCCTTAACCTCCAGGGACTGACTGACCGTGCTTCCTCTGTGCGTTGTTTTGGATAAGCATTTGCTTAATATGTAAATGTATGTCATAGTGAGATCCATTCCATGCTGCAGAGGAGCCTTATGACCATCATGTTCTTGGCTAATGAAAGATTTTTGGCTAGGATTTGTGCTCACATTTGTTGCATCTTCATCCTCAGATCCCCAGCAGAAAGATGAGATCAACAAGAAAGCTTTCGAGAAGTATAAGAGGGAGCATGTGGCTGTTCCTGCCACCGCAGACAATGCAGCGCCTTCAGAGAGATTCGACAGTACGTTGAAACATCGTTGCTATTTGCAGAACCCAGAGGCACCATGGACTATAACGGAGAGATGCTCGGCTGCCGAAGTACAGCTTTGGGCATTAGCTGCCTCCCCTTAGGGAGGAGCTCAAACAAACCAGCCACCCCAAGATGTGGCACTGAGAGACATGGGAGATCACCAATCCACTATATGTGCAGACTCCTAAACAGCAGCTTTTAGTTTTTAAATCAATCAGATATCAGAATTTTCGTTAGCTTAATGATGTTAGTAATGTTTTATTGTGACAGTGTTTTTAACAATAATGGTCTTTATGAACCTGTGATGTTACCGAAGTAAATTAACCGTTGCTTTGCTGTTTGTTTGCTCAAATTCTCCTTTTTTGTCCAGCATCTGGCACAGATATTAGCTCAGCAGCCTGGACGACAGAGGAACAGAAACTTCTAGAGCAGGCCCTGAAGACCTTCCCAGTGAGCACCCCGGAAAGGTGGGAAAAGATTGCTGCCACTGTTCCGGGTCGCAGCAAGAAGGACTGCATGAAGCGATACAAGGTGAGGGTGAAATGACGAGCGCAACTTGCAGGGATGGAAGTGGTGTTTTTCTAAATGACAGATCATTTACCTGACAATGTACAGCACCAGCAGAGATCAGATGCAAAGGTAATGGACTAGTGCTGAATCCAGGCCGTTTCCTGTTCCCCGTGTCTGTGTGGGCGTCCTCCACAAGCCCAGAGCCATCTGAAATATTAGCATGGCCGGCTGCCCTGTGCTGGACAGCCTCCCAGCCTAGAGGGGGACTTCTGGCCGTATGCGGCCACGCGACATTTCACATACAAAAAGGAACTCAAAAGTACAAAAAAAGACCTTACTAAAAATTATCTTCTCGTGATAAAAGAAAAGTGAGGCTGTGTATTAGCAAGATTCTGGCATTAAAACTCAATATATTTAGATATTGTGATACTGTAAGCAAGGTGATATATTCTGATTTTCTTAAACCTAATATTAATTACATTGTCACAGTATAAAGAAACCACCATAATGAATAAAATAGTTAAGAAGTTTAGTCTTTTATCCATTCAGAACAGGGTGACCTGCATTTGCATTTTTTTACAGTCCCTGTAACATCATAGCACTACTTTTTGCACAATCTGAGCAAAGGAATAAACATTTGCTTATCAATAAAAAAAAAAAAAAGTCCTTGTCAAAATGAGCCCACACTTCAGCTCTGTACGGTGTGACCCTAGCCTTTACGCTACTTCCTGTTTCAGTTCACGTTGTTACATTACAGTGGAAGAGTTAATGAATTTGGTGATCAGTGATCACTGTTGACACACCACAGTACACAACAAAATGTGTCCTCTGCATGTAACCCATATATGACATCACGACCTAGCAGGGGGCAGCTAATTCAGTGCCCGGGTAGCAGTGCCTTGCTGGTTGGGTATTCGAACCAGCAATCTTTCAATTACAAGTGCGCATCCCTAATCATTAAGCCACCACTACCCCAATAAAGAGTTGTAATCTTTTTTCCCACCAATCAAGAGGTCAGGCATTTAAAAACCACTAAATGAACCAGTGTGCCACGATTCTTTGCATTTAAACTATTAATTTAAAATGGACAGTGTTTTTGAGAATCAATACCGTATCTCAAAATCGCACGAGAGGCTAGTGTGATATGGAAGTTCCCCAGTGCACAAGCCAGCCACCTGAAGTCTTTTTAATGAAGGCGTTTCTTCTGGCAGTTCCACGTCAGCATTCGGATGGCTGACTAGCCCTTCCTCTACCTTTCAGGAGCTGGTGGAGATGGTCAAAGCCAAGAAGGCGGCCCAGGAACAAGTAACAACTGCTAAGAGTAAAAAATGACCAGAATAAACCCCCCCTCCTCCCCCCCAACCCTTAATCATCTTTCTTTTAAATGTTGTTGCATTGTCTTTATTTTATAATAAAAGTGCAAAGAAAAGTTACAAGTCTCCTTTTTGCCCCCGAAGTATCACACTGGGGTGGTGCCAGGCTTGCAGCCTCAGCCCCGGAGCCAGTACATGCCGCTTCGAATCTGCTGGTAGTCTGGCAGGTGCTCTATGGGACCTGAAACAAGAACCAAGATGGCAGGAGGAGGTACGAATGCTATCAGGCACTTCACAGTCAGAGCTCACTAAGCCTGTGACCACCATGCTAAAGGAAAGCAGGCACTCAAACGGAGGTAAACTTTGTGCTTTATGCGCTGCTTATCTACGGTTATTGTAAACAAAGTAACATACCAACTGCTGCAAGAGCAGGGGGTTTGTTGTAAATGTATCTGGTGCAGACGTCCTTGATGGTCTGTGCATCGATGGCCTGGAACATAAACAGTAGTTGCTATCTGAGGACACTTCAGTCCCATGCTGCTGGTGGGGCTCAAACAGGGTGCTTACAATAGTCTTAGTCATGCCCATGAAACCACCCCCCCTGGCAGCTGGCACTTACGTCGATCCTGGCCTCCAGCTCATGAAGGGGGATCCTGCGGCCATAGCACAACATCTGCCTGCCAATGTCCTCACAGATGGGGGTGGAGCCTGGCCAGCAAGTGGAAGAGAGGGGAGGGTCCATTCAGTAAGGAGGGGGGGTGGTTCGGGAGACCCCTCAAGCTCAGCTGATCTCCCCAACTCCACCCACCGTCCAGATGCAGCAGCATGTTAGTCTTCAGCAGATTCTTGGCCCTGGCCACTTCACCCTCAGTGACATCAGTGCAGAGAGACATCCTGGATGGGAGGGGAAGCTTCAATGTGGTGCCTTCCAGGGAAAAAGGCTAACAAATGATTCCAAGGTCCCCCCTTCCCCCTTAGTTTGGCTGGACCCCATTAGTTTCAGATTGGTTCTGTCTAGCTGACAGTTACCAGCTGATAGAGGAACGTGCCACTTGTAAAATGGGGGGAACGTGCTGCGCTCACCATTCACGCTGGGCAAAGTGCAGCATGTCCGCTACTGTCACAGGCTCGCACACCATGTAGAGGCCCCAGAGGCCGGTGTCCGTATAGCATGTGTTGAAGGACTGGAAGCTGTGGCAGAGGCTGCCCTGGCACGCCATCTGAGCCAGCTTACTAGAGAGGTTCTGGGGGGGGGGGGAATGCATGTCAGCCGGTGGAAAAATCAACTATGGAAGTCAGCCTACGAGAGACGGCTGCTCACCACACCCCCGCCGAAGGAGCGGTCCCAGTTGCCGATGAGTGTGTTGGCCACCATCAGCGGGATGGTGTCAGGGTGTGACCAGCCCACAGCCTCCACGGCCACAGCGATGTGTGCCAGGGGCATCTTGTCATCACGCACACGGATCTGTGGAGCAGTCGCTGCGTTAGCAGGCATGCTGCAAGTGCTCTTGCGTGGTCACACAACCACACAGCCTTAACTACATCAGAGACCATATATGCGTTTGGGAAGGACCTGAAGCACCCCCTCACCTCGCTGCCGGTGAAGGTGCACGGGGGCAGGGTCGGGGGCTCACCCTTGTACCTCTCGGGCAATCTGCCAAAGTGGTACGTCGCCAGGTCGATGAGCTCGTTATGTGAAACCCCTGGACAGAGAGTCAGCTTTAGTGTGACGTTGACAACACGTGTACGTGCTTAACGAGATCGTTGAACGTGCCAGACACTCACCTCCTGCAGCAGCTAGGACAATCCTGGGACCTTTGTAGTGTGTCGTGATGTATTCAACCAGATCAGCCCGGTTTATAGTTCTGCCGGAAACAAGAGATGCCAAGTGAGGTATCACTGGGGTATTGGTGATGTCTGATGCGGGTTCACTGTGGGGAAACCTCTGAGCCAATGGCACATGGAGTTAAATGTTAAGATTAGATCATAGCTGTGCTCCTAACATGATTTTGCATGTGAAAAACAGGAATGCTGCAATTACACCAAATTTCTTGAGCTTGGCTGATCATGGCGAATAAAGTTGATTTCGATACGTACCAGAACAGCATCTAACAGACCACTGTCACAATAGCTACACCAGTAAAACAGTTATGAGCAGAATCGTAATCTGCAAGACTCTGGCCATGAAGGAGACACTGATACAGACAAATGTCAGATGAATCTAGAAGTGAAGAGAGCTCCTGGAATGTAGAAAATGTCTGGGAAACAAATTCCCATGCAGCTGGGGAGATACAAACGGAAGATAAAATGCCATCTGAGGAGAAATCCTTGTAATCTGATGAAAAGTGGTAATGTATAATGGACTGGTGAGCCCAGCTGAATATAGCTTTGCTTATTGCAACCTTTTGTGGTTGATAATGGACGGTCACCTTAAAGGCAGAGATCACACACACACTAGGGGGCCGTACTTGATGTTTTCTGTGGGTCCGAGAATGGTCCTGCCAAGGGCTGTGTCCTGATACGCCGTGGCGTGGAGGTAGTCAAACACCACTTCCTGCAGGTTGGTCTCCACTTCCTGCATCTCCCGAAGGATGACCCCCCTCTCACGCTCAATCTCTGCCTCCCCCAGTGTGCTGTTCTGGATGATGTCGGCCAGGATCTCCACCGCTAAAGGGCATGAGAGCAGAGGCAGTGACGCAGAAACAGCAGGGCACCATGAGCCCAATGTGACAGCAACCTTGCTACAGCACCAGTACCTCTTGGGAGGTCCTTAGAAAAGGCCTTGGCGTAGTACACGGTCTGCTCCCGCGACGTGTACGCGTTCAGGTGGGCCCCCATGTTCTCGATCTCCAGTTCAAGGTCTAGCTGTGAGCGCTTTCTTGTGCCCTGCAAATAAAGTCATGAGTCAGTAGCACCAATAACAATAACTCAATTTATGAGCTCAGGAGACCTTGAAATATACCCACCTTAAAGGCCATGTGCTCCAGAAAATGGGCTGTACCATTATTCTTTTCATATTCATATCGGCTTCCAGCATCTATCCATAGACCCACCTGTATGGGCAGAGACCCAAGCAGCCTTCTACTACACTGACAGAGTACTACATAAAAGTCACCATCGGAGATCAACTGTTCGGGGTCAGACGCGTGCCAGTCTACCCACCGTGCACGTGGACAGACCCGAATCCTCGGACGCCACCCGGAGCCCGTTCTCCAGCGTGGTCACCTTGGTTTCAGGTACGTTCAAAACCACCTGGTGAGCGGCCTGCGTAGCTCCATGTCTCTTTGATACGATGACGGGCTGTAAACATGAGTGACGGTCACGTTACATTGCTAGAAGCAAAAACACACCGTCATGCTTACAAAAGCAAACAGTTATGCAAAGTCACTGTGATATTACACGACACGATCAGCATTTCTAAGTTAAAACAAATGTATCTACTGTCTTTTTAGTAGTCATCGGCCATATAAAATTTTGAGAAACATGATAAATTATTTTAAGTGCGAAAGCTTAATTATGCAACTAACTAGCACTGTAACCGGGATATTTGATCAGGTCGCCTCATTCACAAGTCAAAAATTCGGCTTGTAATACTAAACCCTTCAGCTAAAACAGCCGTGTGCGTACCCTGGTCACAGCACATGTCTTCAGCAAACTATCCTGGAGCAGGTATTTTCCGGCAAGTCTGAGACGCTGCAACACCGTCGCCATGCTGTTTATTAGACAGGCTCCGCAAGAGCGTAGCGCCTCCCCCGCGGAACCACGTGAACGTGTGGGCGGTACTCAGCGCGCACGTAACCCCAAGCGTCACATATGCAATTTCGCTTCGCTGGTAGTGTTGTACATGTAGGTAATTTAAGTAATACTTAACGCCACAACTCTTTCTGTGATTACCGAAATACTCCGTGATTTTGTTCTGTGCTGGAGAGAACTGCTACTTGGTTTTCATGACTATGGAAAAGCGGGAATAAAAGAATACTGTTATTTTACTTGCCAAATTTCACAGTCATAAACAAAAACTTCGTAATAGAAAACTTTTTTTTTTTTTACAGCTTTTTAAAATTTAACTTGAACTGTGCTATTCAACTGTTAAGCTGTCCACAAACTGTAAAGCTGTAAAAACTGTGGAGTTCTATCAACAGTTGAATTTGTAAATGTGCCATGTCCCCTTTTGTAGTTGTTCTTCTATTTTCTTATTTGCTGTCATTTGTTGATGGTGTTCATGTCGTTTTTACATTGTAATAATTGAAGAAAAAAAATAACGCCACTTTGTATGCTTACAGGAACTGTTAACTTTTTTATCAGCACAGTGAATTTACTAACGTGGCTTTACAGTCAAAAATATTACAATTTTTAAAGGCCCGTTTTGGTCTGCTCAGAGGCGTACATAAAAACACAATAACTCGCTATGCATAAAACATCAAGCCTTTGTATAAAAGTATCACTATACTACATTATTAACTAGAACAATAAAGAGCTTTTCACCTGGCAAAATTTCCAGCGTACTAAGAACTGTGAGTTCCATCTCCATGCTACAGGGCACCTTTCTGGCTCACAACTTGCAATGTTATAGTACCCTTGGTTCTTTGTGTGCGCGGTTTCCATATTGTCTACATGTTCGCCTGGCTTTTTACCCAGTGCGTAGCATTATGTCGGTGCCCCAGGATGGACCGCTGTCTCTTACAGGGCTCCCTTGCCTCTTGCCCTCTTTCCCGGGGTAAAGTTCCACCCTCATAATCACCACAACTAGACAAATAGTTACCGAAGAAGGCTGTCATTGGCCCTGAGGGTTGCCAGGATGTAACACCGGCCACACCACCATGTTTTATCATGCAAAAAACGGTAATGGAAACACAAACGCTATCCCAATGTTCTGGTAAAGTAAAATATGTAACATAAAGATAAGTTCAAAGTTGAAAATGAAGCTCGTCCTCTCGCCTGAGGTAAATATAAGGACGAGTATAAAACCATGAACACTGGCCATCTGGCAAGTAAAATGCATGTAGGACTACATGTTTTACTGAACTAGACCAGTTGGCTAGTAGCAAAAATGTCCACTCCCGGATAGATTCACCTGTTTTAACACGAAAACGAGCTCCTGGGTATTTCTTCACACTGTATCGCACCCTAACAATTTTGTTTGTATAATCAAACTGCCAAGTAATTATCTCTGGGGCCGTTGGCCTGTATTTTAACGGCACTTTCAAAATGACTATTACTGCATATTTATGCGACGACACTGATGTCAGTCGCGTTACGTCATTTATTGGCGACTAAAATGGTCGTTAAAGCTTCCGAAACAAGATAGTTGTAAAAACAGGCAATATGCTGCTCCAAATACAGAATTCTTAAGTGGGCTTTGTAAGGTTAGTTGTTTCTTTTGTTTATGGTAAATATCGGCACATTGAGTTTTTAGCATTTTCTGTTGAATTGCTTCCCCAAAAACATGTCGCTATGTTAATTTCATATTGAAAATTCACCACACGCCCGTGTTAGTCTGCGTTTCCCCCCATGTAGTTTTTTAGTAAACAGTCTGAATTGGCTATTAGTACTGCCTCCATTAATTTTATATTTTAAACAAGCTTCAGTAGATTTACGCGGGATAGGTACTCAAGACAGTTTCAACGTTTTGTCTTTTTGCACTAGCAACGGAAACTATTTTATGTATATGTCTCATAGATTAACCTTTACGGTGACAGTTGAGCCAATATGAGTGGTGGTTTGGCTCCAAGTAAAAGCACGGTCTACGTATCCAATTTACCCTTCTCTTTGACCAATAATGATCTTCACAAGGTAAATTCCCTGCTGCTGTGATTATCATTCCTTTTCGCCATCAGTCAATTAACATTAAATTTAAAATGATTTATTTTTAAATGAAGCTGAGAAAATGTCTTCATATGGGGTCATCTGACGTTTGACAGATTTTTTATTCTCTACGTTTTCCTTCCAGTTGTTCACCAAATATGGGAAAGTTGTGAAGTGAGTACTTGGCAATAGCTGTTTCTCTAGTATTTTAATGTCATACTTTAATACCTATTCTTAAAGAATTCCTTCAAAAATGTTGTTTATGACTTCCTAGTAGTATATAAGACTAAAAAGAAATGTAGAATGTGTGGAGCGGGTTCATGCAGATTTATTTTGAAGGGTGACGATTGTGAAGGACAAAGAGACCAGGAAAAGTAAAGGAGTGGCATTTGTGCTTTTTCTGGACAAAGAATCTGCTCACAATTGTGCACGATCTCTAAACAATAAGCAGGTAAGTCAGCTCTTACCTTTGGTGTTTTGTAACAAACTAAGGATGCATTGGGGCAGGGATGGATTTTATATATATATATATATATATACACATACAATGTGTGTATGTCTCATAGCTATTTGGCAGAACTGTGAAGGCCAGCATTGCTATTGACAATGGAAGGGCACCTGAGTTCATCAGGAGGCGTAACTACACGGACAAGACCAAATGTTATGAGTGTGGGGTAGGTCTTTATGTAGTATCATGTAGCTATTTGGTTCTGGTACACTAAATAGTTCAATTATTTAACCTTGTTCCTCTCTCTCCAACTTTTCTATTTACCTGCAAAAGGAATCTGGGCACTTAAGCTATGCTTGCCCAAAAAATTTGCTTGGAGACAGGGAACCACCAAAGAAGAAAGAGAAGAAGAAGAAGAAGAAGGTGGAAGAGCGTGAGGAGATGTAAGTGCATTTATATAGAGAAACTTAAATACTGATAGCATGAGTGCATGTTTACAGAAGCAAATCGGGTAAATTGCCTTGCTTAAGAGTATCTATTGGTGTGAGCTTCCCACTAAAAGTCTTATAGTTAACTGTCTTCTTTCAAATAAGTGAATTTATTCACAATATGCAATAAGTGGGGCAGCATGGTAGCACAGTGGTTAGCACTGTTAGCTCATGCGTCTGGGCCCACGGTTCAAGTCTCTTACATGGCTCCAAATGTGTGGAGTTTGCATGTTCTCCCTTTGTCGTTGTGGGGTTTCCTCCAGGTACTTGGGTTTCCCCCCCCCACAGTCCAAAAACACGCTGATATTAATTGGAGTTACCAAATTGCCCATAGGTGTGCATGTGTGAGTGAATGGTGTGCGAGTGTGCCCTGTGATGGTTTGGCACGCTGTCCTGGGTTGTTAACAGCCTTGCACCGGTAGCCTCCAATATAAGCTCCGGACCCCCCAAGACCAAGAATAGGATAAGCAGTTACAAAAAATGGATGGATGGATAAGAATATTAGAAATTTGCAAATGAGAGGAGACCATGTAGCCCATCAAGCTTGTTTGGGGAGAACTTAACTAATACCTCAGAGTCGTTAAAATCTTATCTGGCTCTGATTTAAAGGAACCCAGGGTTTTAGCTTGCGCTACATTAGCAGGAAGACTATTCCATACTCTAACTACATGCTATGTAAACTGCTTTCTCAAATCCAATTTAAAATGTTCTCCCGCTAACTTCCACCTATGGCCACGAGTTCTAGTATTTAAACTAATATTGAAGTAGCCATTTGGCTGAACAGCATCCAGACCTGTTAGAATCTGATATACCTGGATCATGTCCCCCCTTAGTCTCCTTTGCTTAAGGCTGAACAGATTCAGCTCAGCTAACCTCTCCTCATAAGACATTCCTCTAAGACCAGGCATCATTCTTGTAGCCCTACGTTACACCCTTTCTAAGGCAGAAATGTCCTTTTTAAGGTATGGTGACCAAACCTGCACACAATATTCTAGGTGGGGTCTTACCAAGGAATTATATAATCGTAGCATCACCTCTCTTTACTTAAAATGGATACAATAAATGTTCACCTCCATGTCCTTTTCAGGGAAGATGAGGGTAGTGAAGAAGAAGGGGAAGATCCTGCTCTCGACAGCCTGAGTCAAGCAATCGCCTTCCAGGTGAAGCAAAAGTCTAGACTCTGTCATGTCTAAAAGAAGTGTGTTTTTCCAGAGTGTGTTCAGGTTCATGTATAAAAAAAAATGCTAAAAAAAAAAAAAATAACCTTTCGTGTTTGTTTATCCAAGCAAATTACAAGGTTAAATGGTCACTAGACCATTTAAGCTGGATAGTGGTTCATGCTTTAACTTTTCAGGCTTAAAGCTTTCATAAGCATTTATGACACATTTCTGTCCATCCTTCACATATTTATACATTCTGTATTACTATGTTTTAACGAAAAATGCCCACAGCAAGCACGAATTGAAGAGGAGGAGCTGCGACGCAAGCAGACAGCGCAGGGTGCGAGCCATGCCTCCACGTCCGAGGATTCCAGGAAGCCAAGGATCAAAAAGAGTGCTTACTTCAGTGATGAGGAGGAGCTGAGTGACTGAGCTGCAGGGGTAGCCAATGCTGGCAGGTGGTTTTAACTTTTTAACTCTGTTCTACAAGCACTAGAATCTTGTCACTTTTCTGCTGCTGCTTTTTTCCCCCCTCCTTTCCATAAAATAAAGGTATTGAATGTTAAAGTCTCTGAATGTCTCACCCTGTCTCCTGGAAACCCAGCGGAGAAACCCCATGTTATCCATTTTTACCCCAGGCCTGTTTTGGTCACTACTCACAGCTCTTGACCACGGGTGAGGGTAGCAGTGTAGATTGAGCAATAAACCATCAGCTTTTTCTGACAACATATGCTGAGTTCTATTTGAACTGGGAAATTGGAATTTCCTAGTTCATAGGCGGAACTTTCAACTGGAACATCCCCTGAAGTTGGAGTTCTGACTCAGAAACGTCGGAGGAACCTCTAAAACCCCGACCTCAAAATTCAAGATGGCTGTGCCCTTCATCAACAGAACTTAAAGCTGTGGTTATATACTGTATATTAGCACTTGCGTCTTACTTGTTTCTCATTGAATTGGTTGTCCACACAGTGCTGTCCAGCCGCTATCTGTGGACATATTAATGTGGTGTTTGTGCAAAACACCATGACATGGATTGTTATCAACTAGTACTGCTAATTATGTCTAACGATCAACCTGGATAGAACTGGTTTTGCTAAATGTCTTTCCAGTGTATACAGAATACAAATTTTTGGGCATCACAATATACCTCTCAATATTTAGGTGTATAACTAATCTGCTTATGAAATTGTGGGTGTAAGTATCTGTTTAGTACTGAAAAGCTATTTAGACAGATTTTTCTGGGCATAAATACACCAAAATCCCTGTAATAGAGCCCTGCATGGTGTTATTATAGAGTTATCATGAATTCTTTTGGCCACAATGATCATGTAGTGAAAATGTGAGATGGTGACAGCTCTACCAATTGGTAGCAGGAAAACACTGATATGCCAATGCAGCCATTCCATTCTCATTCCAGCTGCTCGAATCCTTATGTTTATGCAGGGAGTCTGAGCTGGATGAGGCCCAAAGCACATCGTTTGCAAACTGCGAGACGTCACGTCTCCCCTCCAGAGTTCAGCCATGCCTGCACCCTGATATCCTGTCTTTAAAAATCACAAATTGGAGTGGAGACCAGATTTCATTCTGTACAAAGTATCTTGCTGCATTCAAACAAGGTCTCGATAGCACACAGTAGCAGCCCTCAGGACCCTGTGTTCCTGCAGCACCTCCTGCAGTATGTACTGGGTCATGCAGCCATGCTTTCCTGGCACCCAGAAAGCACCAAAACAAATTAACAGATGTGCAGCATACTGAATTTCTATTTCTCTTAATTTTACAGTTGTCTAAATTAGCAATAAATTACTTGCAAAATCTTATGACCTATTTAATGAGAAATTAGATTATGTTCTTTATGTTCTGTCAGTACGTTACCTTTGATAATGTAGCCAAATCAATTTCTTGGAGACTATCAATTATTATGTAAAAATAATTCTACAGATTCAATGGCTCACAAGAGCTGCACAGTATAATCGTGCTGTTCACCCATACTGTAGCTGCAATAAAATATTATTTGCTGATTTTGTTCCTCACACATTTTGCCCCATGTTTACCCACTTGGGTGAAAATTGTATTATTCGGTAAGGGTTTCTATTTTGCCTTCATTTGTTCAGTTAAGCCTAATCAGAACAAGGTATACTTCAAGACATCGACTTGCAGTAATAATAACGTGCTTCCATGCACGTTGCCTTACAGAAACAAATGTTATTTAAACTTAATGACAGATATTTTTCTTCTCTAAGGAAATCCTGTGTGGCAATGTTTCTCAACCGGTGGGTCTCCCATCGACAACTTTTATCCGTCGCCGCTACTGGCCAAGTAATAATGAAATAATGTGCATCTTAAGGCAAAACCAGTTGAGACACTGTGTTTGATTGTTGTGTCATATAAATGTAAGTATAAAGGCACGTAAGTTATTTCTGTTACAGAAGCTGCTACTAATAAAATTTCGTTGTACTTGTGTAACCCTTTCGAGCAATAAAAACTATCGATGCTCGACTTGCACTCCAGTTCTTTTCTTGAGGAATTTGTACTGAGCCCTCAATTGGGATTGCCATCATATATATATATATATATTTGTGTGTGTGTTTGCGGTTTGTTATCGCTTATTGTATCATCTAACTAGTTTATACACGACAGTACCCCGTTTCCCCTCCGTTCCGATACATCTTCTGATCTGGTTCCATCTCCACCCACTCCCTCTTCTGCTGGAGCCGCATTCTTTCTTTCTCGCAGCTTTAACCGACTTGCTTCCGCGCGGCGCTGCGTCTGACCAGCGTCAGTCAATGTTACTGCGAAATGGACCTCCGATCGGAGCTTCTCAAATCCATCTGGTATGCATTTACCTCGCTGGATGCGGAGCATAGCGGCAAAGTGTCCAAGTCACAATTAAAGGTACTCTTCTCGTATTGTTTCTCCTACAGGAAGTGAGTTTTCGAATACTTTTAATAGACGTAGTCAACTTTACCTTAATGACTACTGCAGATCTTGTCCATGTCGTTAGAACACGTACTTTTCTATGCATCTGTTATAACTTCTTTTCCTTCATGTGAGGACGGGGACTTTTTCATATTATGATCTTATCATCACGTATTTTAACTCGATCTAAATATATGTGGTCACGCACCACAATATGTAACTTGGTAAATGAAACCTGAAACTTTACACATGTGTACATCTAAAATTAAGAAAACAAAATTAAATAGACTGTAACCAGATTGCTTTTGTGTCTGCAGCTTCTCAAAGGATATCTAATGTTGGTCGCAGATTTCTCTGCAGTGCAAAGGAATGTTGTTCAGTGTGTCAACAAGCCTCAAAGTTTAATGCGAAAGGGGCCTGCATGTGTGAATATGAACCAGTCCAGACATCTAGTGCGCTACTTGCTTTGCAGTTGTAGTTAAATTCAGGAGTAAAAACTGAAAAAATGCATGAGCAATCCTGGCTGACGCAGATTCGTCGGTCTTGCCTTTCTCACGGCGCTTTCGAGTCGCGGCACGTCTCGCCCAGCATCTTTAGTTGCAGGCTGCAGAAGGCGTCTCTTGCTGGGACTTGTTCCCTGTAGGAGCTGCGGTTCACATCTTTCGAGAGGGCCGTGTGTCGTGCGACTTCCCGAAAACACGTGTTACATTCCTAAGTATTTCAACAGAACATGTTTGCTAAAAAATGCCAGTTCCTTGTAAGAAATATTTTATTATTAGGCATACTAAGCTCTTACTATATTAAACCTTTAAAATCGAACTGTTAGATCAACAGTCCGATTTTCCCTCCAATTTTCAAAATGTTCGCGTTTTACTTATTTTACAGAATGAAAGATAAGATAGGACTTGATGCAAGTGCAGGTTAAGGGCCTTGTCCAAAACCCCAATGGAGAAATCGCTCTGGGGACCCTGGGATTTGACCAGCGCACAGGCGCAGGTTCTCGAACACACCATTTTACTGTATGACGTGGTGCCGGATCATTTTCGTTAGAGATCGTAGCTTAGGTGAATAATGACTACAGACAGAGCAATTCAGTGTTAGTTTTTTATTTACAAAGTACTTGCACTAGAATATTTGAATAATGGCTTAAATAGGATGTTGCCATAGGTGTGTGTGGCTTGCCAGTGAAGGCAGTTTAATGGAGACTGTGACTTATGCTGTAGTTACTCCTTAGCTTAATTTTTTTAACAATAACTCTACTGAACAAGAAGGACTCATTATTACTTAATTGGACCACAACGTAAATACTCTAACCGTTTCCATTACTCATGGGACATGTAGGTAGTATTGACGCTGGTTAATCTGCCTTTCAGAACATGGGCCCAAAGAGGCGACGTAGCTCTGTGAGCTATTTCGGTATCTCACACCTCTGTTGTGGTTGGTGTCACTCTGGCTTCAGATCGTAAAGTGAAGAATTTCTGCTTTTCTTGTTTATTACAGTGTATCCTTGTGTTTCCTCTGGGTACTTTAGCTTTCTGTCTAAGACATGTGGCATCTGTGCCATGGAAATATCCTGAATGTCAGGGCCCAGGAAATAGACTGGCTTCCTGATTATGCTTTGAAATCACAGTGTTTAAATGAGACTTCAAGACTTTTTATTGTCATTGTACAGTTGCCTGGACAACGAAATTAGCTGGCAAGACCACAAAGATGCAAGAAAAGTGACAGTGTCAGTACAAGATATAAAAACACAATATACACAATGTATAGGTCAAGAAACATTGTGGGGGGTATATGCAAGAGCATCATAAATATAATAAATAAAGGAGGAAGGGCTTTAGTCAATAAGAATAAGTGAAACTATTGGGTAGGTTGGTAATTGCACATTTGCCAAGATATTGCAAAGGAATTGATAGGGTACATTTTCATTTGGCCATGCATCCATTAATATTACTTTAATTTTTTTACTTTGTTTATTGTTTTCTGAGTTGGCAACTATTTTCAAGGCGGCGTTTGTACTGTGTTTCAGAGACAGGCTATTTGCATAACCAATTGACAAAGAAAACGATTCAAGTCCCTCCCCAAAGTACTGAAGTACCAAAAAAGTACCCCAGCTGTTTTGGCACTTTAGGTACTGGAATCTTTGGTACTGGTACTCGACCAGAAGTCAATGGAAAAGAGAAAATATTGAAAATACCATATCAAAAGTATGATACCTGGTGTGGTGGAAAAGCACCTTAAATGATTCTGGTATGAGAGTATAGCAGTTTTGTCCTGTACACAGCTGTCAAGTACTGTTTTTGGGAAGGGAAAACTGCTTCTACTCTGCTTTTTAAAATCATTTCAAAGAACAGCTCTTTGTTCTTTGTGTGCAGGATTACCATTTTCTGCAGGAATGCACTGAAATTTTCAGTTGAGTACTAGTGTTGAACTCAAATTAAGTATTTGGCATAAACAATTTTATCTTATCAATCAATATCTCTCAATATCTTATCAGTGTGAAACAAATATGGCATTTTTGCTCTGTAGTAGGAATGGAAAATAATCATTCTGTTATAATCTTGACAGTTCGTTCACAATGGCTGTAATTATGTGTTGTGCAGTGTTACAATGGGAATAATTGTATAGTTAATTATTTGTATAGTAGTCTGAGGGCTGTCCTTGGCCACACAATAGACCCAAATAATGACATTAATTACATGGTGATGTCATCTCTCGAACCCTCTCCAGGTGCTTTCTCACAACCTTTACACGGCCTTGAATATCCCGCATGATCCTGTGGCACTGGAGGAGCACTTTCGTGATGACGATGAGGGGCCGGTATCCAACCACGGCTACATGCCCTACCTCAACAACTACATCCTGGCCAAGGTACCGCATGTTGACTTTTGTGTAGCATTAGCATCGGACCGCCCACGCAAACATGAAGTCCACATTCAGGCTCGAAAAACAACAGGGCATATAACAGTTTGCATTGTAGTCTTTGAAGAGTTTGGTAGCAGATTTTCCTTACACATTGTGATTAACACCAGTTAATTATGTTAAAACGGTGCTAAATCTTTTGAAGAGTTAACGTTTCAGGGCAGTGGCCTCTCCTGTGGTCCTTAAATGAAAGGTAGCTGAGTACTGAGTGTATTGAGCAGATACAAGATGGTTCTCTACAAGTCTTTGGATACGCTACAGGAAGTGACCTTGCTTGGTGAGCAGAAAACACGTAGGAGGAGCTGGTTTTTGTGTTTTCCCCCATGACCTTTGATCTCTGATTGTTTGATTAAAACATTTAAAAGTAGAACTAGAATGTAAGGACAAGTGAGAGCATTGATAACGTAATGATGTCTGCATCTTCCCTGGCACTACAGTGAGACATCGCTGTTACCACTGCAGAATGCTGACAGTCACTAGGATCAGCTGTAGATTTTCCATATTTAGGCAAGCAGACTTTTCAGACCGTAGTGATGTACTTCCTATGTTATCTGTAGTGCCAGTATAATGTCAGATCTTTCAGCTTCCTGAACTGTGGTCTACTGTCTCCAAATGTGAGGCCAGGCTACTTTGTATATTTCTTTCCATTAGGTGTATAGTTAATGAAATAGTGTCCTATATACCATGTGTTCCAAATACTGTTATATTAGCATATAGAATTTTGAAACAGAGTAGGGCAAATACAAAAAATACTGCAGCTTGGCAGTTCAGGGCAGCCACCTGCAGCGGTACCCATGGACCTGGGGCTTAAGGGCCTCGCTCAAGGGCCCACAGACATGTGGCTATTCTGCCGAAGCTGGGCTCAAACCGGTGACCTTCTCATCATAGGCACAAAAGCTTAGTGGCTTATTTACTTGGTGTAATTTAGCATTAAAGTGATGCAGTGTCACACAAAAATATTTCAAAACTCAAATAAGAGATATTCAACTTAAAGACGCCATGAGAAAAAATACAATAGCATCCATTATTGTCAAGAATCCATAGCTGAGGTATCACAGAGCAAGACAGAGCAGGTCAATGGTTGAGGTATTCTTATAAAAGATGGGTCTTGAGGTATTTCTTGAAGGTTGAAAAGGAATCTGATGACTCGCTGTTGATAGCTCTTTCCATCAAGGAACCACACAGGAGAAACATCTAGAGCTCAATTTATTTTGTATCTCCAGATGCCATTAGCTTGCTGACTAATGAGGGCGACATAGGATGTAAGTCTTGATGAGCAAGTCAACATAGTGCCTAAATAAAGAGAGTCAAAGAAGGGTGGGACAAGAAAGCATTTTGGCCGATTGAATACCAGACATGTTGCTGCTTTTTGAATCACCTGCAGCGGTTTGACGGCACAAGCTGGCAGCCCTGTTAGTAACTAGGGTGGTAGACAATCCATGTCAGGGAGGACACGTTGAGTTACTTCGGGTTTTATAAACTACTATCTAATTGAAAGGCTCCTGTGCTCGGCTAAATAGTTTAGCTTTTCTTGTGCTTTGACTGGTTTGTTTCCTTGACTGAAAGATTCATCCAGCTGTTTCACATTAGCATTAGTGACACATGCATGATTATAGGAGACTGACCAATCAGCACACAGCAAGAGCTCAAGTGAAATCCAGGTCCGTTTAATTGAAATGGTAATTTACAATTCCTGTCCTAGCTCAGGGTGTCCTCCCTGACATGGATTATCTGGTCACCCTATGTTAGTAACAAGTTGAGGTAGTTAAGTCACAAGGTGACAAGTGCCTAGACTAGACGCTGAGCAGCATTTTCTGACGAGTATGGCCGGATCTTTTTGCCATTATAGAGCAAGAATCCACAAGTCCAGGAGATAGCTGCTATGTGCTTAGAAAATAATGTCTGGTACCTCTAAGTTTCTGGCATAGCACATAACAAACATAATAAAACACTAGTTGGCATGGTGTATGCACTGCAAAAGAGATAATTAAGTACATTGTTCTGGTTAATGTCTAAGGAGCACTTGCTGCACCCCCAGTCCACCTTACTTATATACAAGCTCAGCAAGACTCCGGAGGTTTGTCTGATGGTTGGTCATAAACTTCTTGTTTTGTCAGGCAAAAGAGGGAACCTTTGACAAGGAGATGTTAGATGACCTGTGCTGGATGATGACGGTGAAGAAGAACCTTGGGCCGGGGGTGAAGGACACTGTGTGCTCACGGAAGGACAGCTTCAAGCTCTTCTGTCTCTTCAACCTGCTGTCGGAAGATCGCTACCCCCTGATCATGATCCCAGCTGAGGTGCATGGGGAGGGGGGGGGCTTAGCTGTCTGCAAATGTGTTCGAGTACGGCACTGATGAGAGAAACATTTTGACATCCACAGTACCCAGCATGGAAAGAATTCTCATTATGTTTCATAGACCACGTGCTAATTTTTATATGTTCTTTAAATTTCAGTGTGGTTCAGATTGCCTACAGCTATTCTATCACAGAAGTGCGGTTTGGGGTATGGCCTGCTATGTGAACCAGGGTTATCTGTTCTCTTATCCTGACTGGGGTCACAGAAGGGCCTGGAGCTGTGCTACACCTGAGGCTATGGGATTGGTACCCACAATGCTGGAGGTTTGAGTCAGCGGGCCTAGCACTGAGCCCATGGGCCACCCTATGGCAGAGTGAATAGGTTTCCTGCCTAGACTACAAATTAAAAAAATGTTTGATTTAACAGTGAAGTAGAAATTGTTGTTGATCAACTGGTCTATATCATTTGGAAGGCTTCCATATGAATCCAGTGTAAAGCAGTGTAATCCAGATCATGGTGGGTGTCATCATTACCACCAGCAACTAGTTTTGACAGAGCTTCTCCAGCAGAGCGAAGGTTTGCCACCAGCCCTTTGCTCTGCAGTAAGGAAACCAAACCTGAAACAAGAGACCCACAGATACTGAAAAGGATTATTTTTCTCAAGCAGTGGATAAGGGATTATTAAGTATGTATGGGTGGATTATTCTGAATTAGACTTCCCCAGAAGTGCAGCATAGAAGGAAGCTGCTGGGTTCCTCCTCACAGCTGCTGGGTTCCTGCTCACAGCTGCTGGGTTCCTTTTCGCAGCTGCTGGGTTCCCCTTCACAGCCGTGAGGTTCCTGCTCACAGTTGTGGGGTCCTCCTCACAGCTGCGGGGCTCTTCCTCACAGCTGTGGATTTCCTCCTCACAGCTGCTGGGGTCTTGCTCACATTTGTTGGGTTCCTCCTCACAGCTGTGAGGTTCCTCCTCATTACTGCTCGGTTCTAGCTCAGTGTTCTGTCAGGTTCACCTCGTCTAGCTACTTCCTGCAAGGCAGCAGCAACTTCCTGTTGGTTTCAGCAGTTGTGTCATATCTACAGATTATATCTTATATTGCCATGGAGACGGTGGAGAATGAGGCTGATAGGTACCATGGTGATGTTCAAAGTACAAAGTCAATACTGCACTTTAGCATCATTCACTCAAGTCAATGCAAATATATAGCATTCTCTATAGCATTGAATTTGACAGGGGGCTGTAAAAACAAAAACTATGCAAGAGACAGTGCATTATGCAGTCTATCTGTATCCTTTTGTGGTTTTATAAGCTTTTTCCTTATTTGATTGCTGTCAGTGTTGTCTGAATATGTTTGCATTGACTGCATATTAGGTGTTTCGACATGTCATCAGGAAGCCTCTGAGAATCGAGGCTTACATCAGTCCAGATAAAACTCCTGGACATTTTGTCTGGAAACTTCTTATCTTGACGTTCTGCCTTGGTCCCCTCACAAAGAAGATACCAGCTGTGTCTGCAAGCTGCTTATAGTACAGGCTCACTGTCTTTCTCATGTAGCATTCCTGTCTCTAGAATGTCCCTAGAAATGTCACAGTAGTTTTGTAGCTGTATTTTAAGAGGTTTCAGCTACCTTTGTCTCAAACCCCATCTGTGCACTTCAAATAGGTGGAGTACCTGATGAAGAAGATCTCCACAGCCATGAACCAGGACTGGGATGGCAGACTGCTGGAGGATCTCCTATCCCATGATCCTTCCCTGCAGGAAGGCATGTCTGTCTGGAAGTTCCTGGAGCACATTAGTTCTGGGCAGCTCTTGCGGATCACAAGCGTGGACACCTTCAGCCTGACTTTGGACGATGTCTTTCAGGAGATGTACCACAACATCCTCAAGAAGGTGATGCTCGTCTTACCCTTAAAGTGGATCTGTTCTGCTGAATATGAAATGGCCACACTGTAGTGTTGTTGATCAGTATGCCATTGATAGATATTTGCATTCAGCGTCTCCGTTGTCATGAAACAGCCATTGCATTTGTGAGTCGTCACAAGTAAGGCTTGGGATGTATTTCTGTGTATTTAATAATCATCCAATAATACTTTAAATTAAAGTAAGACTTTCCACAGTATGAAGATGTGCCGGATTGTCAGTTTGTTAAAGCTGAACCTTTCTTATGCCCAGCATTGATTGATAAAGGAACTGCTCAGATGTGAATCTTCCTTTTAGATTAACTTCTAACCCCAAGTGCGGTTCCCTAAATACCACGTGGGGTGCTTTTCCAATACACCAAAAATAATTGTACTTCTTGTGCTGGTTTTCCACTGGCATAAAACTGGTACTGGTACTGAATGACATCATCAGGATGCAAGGCGTCATATTTTGTACAGAATTCGGATAATGGCTAGAGCATATGCGGCTGGGCAATGTGTGATATTGCGGTTTTTCTTAAACACAAATGCATAATTGCACATTAATCTTCACAATTTTCAAACTTTCATGTCAAAACCAAACTCTACTCAAAACTAATCTTGCATCTAACCCAAACTTTGCCTTCGGGCATTACATAAAAGCTATCAAATACACACACTATGAAGTAGCCACTGCACCCCAGCAGAGATCAATTCAAAACACTACCGTAAAAACCTGCTACTGCAATAACCAATGGAACAACATCTTTAAACGATGAACACAAAATAAAGACACAACCCATGTATAAATTTATCAAATTTTCATTCCTCAATGTACTGTAGTAAAATAAACCATAAAGGTAAATGGACTGTAAATATGCAACTGATACAGTAAAGAACATAGAATACAGTAAACATTTTAATGTATTACAGTAGCCTGCGGGGAGAGGCCCGAGCGAAGGTGGGCATACTTATTGCCCCCTGGCTGGGCACCTGTACATTAGGGTTTACCGCAGTGGACGAGAGGGTAGCCTCCCTTCGCCTTCGGGTGGGGGGACGGGTCCTGACTGTTGTTTGCGCTTATGCGCCATCGGCAGTTCAGAATACCCACCCTTTTTAGAGTCCCTGGAAGGGGTGTTGGAGAGCACTCCTTCTGGGGACTCTCTTGTTCTGCTGGGGGACTTCAATGCTCATGTGGGGAATGACAGTGAGACCTGGAGAGGCGTGATTGGGAGGAACGGCCCCCCCGACCTGAACCTGAGCGGTGCTTTGTTGTTGGACTTCTGTGCTCGTCACGGATTGTCCATAATGAACACCATGTTCAGGCATAAGGGTGTCTATATGTGCACTTGGCACCAGGACACCCTAGGCCGCAGTTCGATGATCGACTTTGTAATCGTGTCATCGGACTTGCGGCCACATATCTTGGACACTCAGGTGAAGAGAGGGGCGGAGCTGTCAACCGATCACTACCTGGTGGTGGGTTGGCACCGCTGGTACGGGAGGAAGCTGGCCAGACCTGGCAGGCCCAAGCGTGTAGTGAGGGTCTGCTGGGAACATCTGGCGGAATCCCCTGTCAGGAGGAGTTTCAACTCCTACCTCCGGCAGAACTTCTCCCATGTCCCGAGGGAGGTGGGGGACATTGAGTCCGAATGGGCCATGTTCCGCGCCTCCATTGTGGTGGCGGCTGGCCGGAGCTGTGGCCATAAGGTATAATGCTAACGAGCTATATCAGTCTGGTTTCAGACCCAATCATAGCACAGAAACGGCCTTAGTCAAAGTGATAAACGACTTGCTTATGGCTTCCGACCGTGGCTGTATATCGCTATTATTCTTACTGGATCTAACTGCAGCATTCGATACTGTAGACCATAATATTCTTTTGGACCGGCTGGAAACATTGATTGGCATTAAAGGGACAGCACTACTGTGGTTTCGTTCGTATTTAACTGATCGTTACCAGTTTGTCCATGTAAACAATGAGTCATCCATAGCCACTAAAGTAAGATATGGTGTCCCGCAGGGATCAGTGTTGGGCCCACTACTGTTCAATCTATATATGCTACCGCTTGGTAACATAATTAGAAATTACAGTGTTAATTTTCATTGTTATGCTGATGATACACAATTGTATCTATCTGTCAAACCTAGTGACGCATCCCAGCTCTCTTCTTTAGCCGACTGTCTGCTAGACATCCGTTGTTGGATGGCAAGGAATTTCTTCATGTTAAATACTGAAAAAACTGAGGTTCTTTTAATCGGTCCTAAGGATGCCCGCAATAAGTTTGTAAACCCCAACCCTAGCGGCCTCCCTACTCAATTTAAAACAGTGGTCAGAAATCTTGGTGTCCTGGTAGACTCTGACCTCTGCTTCAGTGCTCACATAAATAGCATTACCAGTACGGCATTTTACCATCTACGGAACATAGCCAAGCTTCGGAAGATGCTTTCCTTTCAAGATGCAGAAAAACTAATACATGCCTTTATAACTTCTAGATTGGACTACTGTAATGCCCTCCTTTCGGGTTGTCCATCTGGATCTCTACATAAACTTCAGTTAGTACAAAATGCAGCTGCCAGTGTTCTCACAAAAACTAAAAAATTTCATCACATTAGCCCTATCCTGTCTTCCCTGCACTGGCTACCGGTCAAGTTTAGGATTGACTACAAATTATTGCTATTGACCTACAAAACTCTGAATGGCCTTGCACCACAATATCTCAATGATCTTCTGGTCCCTTACAACCCTTCTCGCCTGCTTCGTTCACAAGGAGCAGGATATCTATTAGTTCCTAAAGTAGACAGGGCTACGGCAGGCTGCAGAGCATTCTCTTACAGAGCTCCGCAGCTGTGGAATGGTCTCCCGGCGGATGTGCGGGATTCAGGCACACTCTCGCTTTTCAAGTCTAGATTAAAAACGCAGTTGTATAGCTTAGCGTATAGGAAACCTAGTTCTGGTTCCAGCTAGTCGCTCACTCCCAGTCAGACTAACAGTATGAGGTGATGAGCTGGGTGGGGATCGGTGTCATTGGCTTTGGATAAACTGATGCGTCAGTGCTGTCACTCTAGCTTTACACTAGAGTGCTGATGTTCAGGGAGTCCCCATGCCTGTGTTTCCGCCTGTCTCTCCCTCTTTCTCATGCTGCTATACCCAGATCTGCCGGAGCCTAGACGAATATTGCACTCGATCATTTTGCTTGCATTGCCTCTGGTTTCCTCAACTCTGGCTAATACACAATTATTCTTACTTCCTCCCTCACCCCTTCTGGGGTGTGCTCCCTGGAGCACAATGTCATTGAAGAATTTATGCCTCTGCTGCCTGCAAGACAACTACCTCCACCTCTGGCAACTGCCCTCCAACCTGCCTGCCCTTGGCTCAACACGATGCCTCGCCATCCTTCCCTGCAGCTGTGCCTCTATTAATCCTGCCATCGTGCATCAAGCACCCCGTGCCTGCACTGGTCGGCCGCTGCATTCAGACATATATTTCAACCCCTGTATTAGCTTAGTCATATCATCTTGTTTGTTTGACTCATCTGCCGGCCCCTGGAGGATGGGCTCCCCCTTTGGGTCTGGTTCCGCCCAAGGTTTCATCCTCTTAGGGAGTTTTTCCTTGCCACCGTTGCCTTTGGCTTACTCAATGGGGGGTCCTTACGAGGCAGAAATGTAAAGCGCATTGAGACAATGTAATGTTGTGATAATGCGCTATATAAATAAAATTGAATTGAATTGAATTGAATTGAATAAGGTGGTCGGTGCCTGTCGCGCCAGCAATCCCAGACCCCGCTGGTGGACACCAGTGGTGAGGGATGCTGTCAAGCTGAAGAAGGAGTCCTATTGGGCCTTTTTAGCCTGTGGGACAGGTGACAGGTACCGGCAGGCCAAGCAGGATGCGGCTTCGGCGGTCGCTGAGGCAAAAACTGGGGTTTGGGAGGAGTTTGGTGAGGCCATGGAAAACGACTTCCGGACGGCTTCGAGGCGATTCTGGTCCACCATCCGGCGGCTCCGGGCAGGAAAGTGGTGCAACATCAACACTGTTTATGGTGGGGATGGGGTGCTGCTGACCTCAACCCGGGACGTTTTGGGTCGGTGGAAGGAGTACTTCGAAGACCTCCTCAATCCCACCGACACGCCTTCCAATGTGGAAGCAGAGTATGGGGACTTGGGTGTGGACTCCCCTATCTCTGGGGCGGAGGTCGCTGAGGTGGTTAAAAAGCTCCTCAGTGGCCAGGTCCCGGGGGGAGGATGAGATCCGCCCGGAGTTCCTTAAGACTCTGGATGCTGTGGGGCTGTCCTGGCTGACACGCATCTGCAGCATCGCATGGACATCGGGGGCAGTGCCTCTGGACTGGCAGACCAGGGTGGTGGTCCCCCTCTTTAAGAAGGGGGACCAGAGGGTGTGCTCCAGCTATAGGGGGATCACACTCCTCAGTCTCCCTGGTAAGGTCTATTCAGGGGTTCTGGAGAGGAGGGTCCGCCGGATTGTCGAACCTCGGATTCAGGAGGTGGTGTTCAGGAGGTGGTGTTCGTCCCGGCCATGGAACAGTGGACCAGCTCTATACTCTCCGCAGGGTTCTGGAGGGTTCATGGGAGTTTGCCCAACTAGTCTACATGTGTTTTGTGGACTTGGAGAAGGCATTCAACCGTGTCCCTCGGGGAGTCCTGTGGAGGGTGCTCCGGGAGTATGGGGTGCCGGGCTTCCTTTTGAGGGCTGTTCGGTCCAGCTCTATACTGTCCGGCACCCACCGCGAGCCATCCCACCACCCCAACCAAACTCCAGTATCCCTTACATTTTAAGACAGGTGTACAAGAAATCTAAAATAACCACTTGTCATTTACATTTTATTTTCATTACACATTTTCTTTTAATTTCTCATGACTTATTATACAGATTTGTTGCAGACTTTGTATCCTTGTTGAAGTCGTTACAGAAGGTGAAAGTAACTTTGTTTTTGGCACACAGCATTGCCATTTTAACCTCCACATTTATGACCTGGTTAATGTTGTAAATGACCTGCAGACTACTGCAGGTGGCAGTTCTCGCGAGGCTACTGGCAGTTCAGTTTGGAGAGGCAGATGATTTTTTTTTAAATGATATTATAATACGGGAGATTTACAGGAAAATACTAATAAGGGAGGACGGTGTCACCCCCCGATCGTGCTGATCCTTCTGTGCCACGCCCCCCTCGTTAACCTCATGTCGATTCCCAGTGTTTCACGGCTGTTTTCAATTGTCTGTATTAGTTCGATGTATTTAAGTCCACGTCAGAGTTTGTTTCCCTAGTTCTGTCATTGTAATGTTATGCCTGGTTGTATCGTCCTGTAGCTCTGTTTTGTTGTTTTTTCCTTATGCCCTTACGTTTTCCCATTAAACCCTTTTATTTAACCCCGTTCCTGATTTCGTCCGCCTGTTTCCCTGGTCCGTGTTCTTCGTGTCATGACAGATGGCGGGAAAGAGGGGTAAAATACGGTAGTTTCCCGGCCAAAACGGGAGACTTGACAGCTATGGTCTGCAGTACATGTGCTGTAATAGCAAAGAGTACAGCACTCCACGGTTACAGTAGAGAGCAGTATACAAATTACCTACCAATTTTCCTCTCTGAAGGTCCAGATTATAGAAGCCACTGTGAAGCGACTCAGATTCTATTGTACTCTTTGTCCAGCTTCTCTCATTGATTGGTTATGGATAAGGACATGGTCAGCCAGAGTGACAGGAATCCCATCGAAACCAATGGTGTGATAGCAATGCACATTCAACAGTCAACTTTGAATTTTGATCTATTCCGGGTTAGCGGTATGTCGTACAATAATTTCTATTGATGCCAGCCGATGGCAGCATCTCAGTCTCTTTAGTGATAGCCAGTTTAATACAGTGTTTAACAGTGTATCATGTGGTGTTTTTTTCCCTGTGTTTAACCATATACACTTACTTTTCAGTTACTGTATTTAGTTGATTACAGTAATTATTTATTTATTTATTCAGTGACAGTACTTATTTTACTTATTTATCATATCACACTCATATTTAACTTATGATATTTTCCACTTACGATGGGTTCATTGGGTTGTAACCTCATCATAAGGTGAGGAACACCTGTGGATCATTGAATGGGCACTAAAGCTTGTGCTTTCACTAAGGGAGCCATTGGGGTAACTCTTCCATTTGATGCTTTTGACCTGCCAGCAGCCAATCACATTCCTTAAGGCCCTCCTTTTCTCTCCCACAGGGATACATGTGGAAGAAGGGGCACATGCGGCGGAACTGGACAGAGCGCTGGTTCGTCCTGAAGTCCTCCAACATCTCTTACTATGTCAGTGAGGACCTTAAGGAGAAGAAGGGAGAAATACCTCTGGACAAGGACTGCGTGGTGGAGGTACAGCTACAGTGTGGGGCTTTCGTGCATTGGTTTTCCATTCACGGGATGACATTGTTTTGCCATATGTTAGCTGTTTGTTATAGTCGATTAATTCATTAGATGGTATCTCTATGTGTATCGGTATATGTTAGCTGTTTGTTATAGGCGTTTCATTCATTAGATGGTGTCGCTATGTGTATCGGTATATGTTAGCTGTTTGTTATAGGCGTTTCATTCATTAGATGGTGTCGCTATGTGTATCGGTATATGTTAGCTGTTTGTTATAGGCGTTTCATTCATTAGATGGTATCTCTATGTGTATCGGTATATGTTAGCTGTTTGTTATAGTCGATTAATTCATTAGATGGTATCTCTGTGTATCGGTATATGTTAGCTGTTTGTTATAGTCGATTAATTCATTAGATGGTATCTCTATGTGTATCGGTATATGTTAGCTGTTTGTTATAGTCGATTAATTCATTAGATGGTATCTCTATGTGTATCGGTATATGTTAGCTGTTTGTTATAGTCGATTAATTCATTAGATGGTATCTCTATGTGTATCGGTATATGTTAGCTGTTTGTTATAGTCGATTAATTCATTAGATGGTATCTCTATGTGTATCGGTATATGTTAGCTGTTTGTTATAGTCGATTAATTCATTAGATGGTATCTCTATGTGTATCGGTATATGTTAGCTGTTTGTTATAGCCGATTAATTCATTAGATGGTATCTCTATGTGTATCGGTATATGTTAGCTGTTTGTTATAGCCGATTAATTCATTAGATGGTATCTCTATGTGTATCGGTATACACTCACCTAAAGGATTATTAGGAACACCTGTTCAATTTCTCATTAATGCAATTATCTAATCAACCAATCACATGGCAGTTGCTTCAATGCATTTAGGGGTGTGGTCCTGGTCAAGACAATCTCCTGAACTCCAAATAGAATGTCAGAATGGGAAAGAAAGGTGATTTAAGCAATTTTGAGCGTGGCATGGTTGTTGGTGCCAGATGGGCCGGTCTGAGTATTTCACAATCTGCTCAGTTACTGGGATTTTCACGCACAACCATTTCTAGGGTTTACAAAGAATGGTGTGCAAAGGGAAAAACATCCAGAATGCGGCAGTCCTGTGGGCGAAAAATGCCTTGTTGATGCTAGAGGTCAGAGGAGAATGGGCCGACTGATTCAAGCTGATAGAAGAGCAACTTTGACTGAAATAACCACTCGTTACAACCGAGGTATGCAGCAAAGCATTTGTGAAGCCACAACACGCACAACCTTGAGGCGGATGGGCTACAACAGCAGAAGACCCCACCGGGTACCACTCATCTCCACTACAAATAGGAAAAAGAGGCTACAATTTGCACGAGCTCACCAAAATTGGACAGGCGAAGACTGGAAAAATGTTGCCTGGTCTGATGAGTCTCGATTTCTGTTGAGACATTCAAATGGTAGAGTCAGAATTTGGCGTAAACAGAATGAGAACATGGATCCATCATGCCTTGTTACCACTGTGCAGGCTGGTGGTGGTGGTGTAATGGTGTGGGGGATGTTTTCTTGGCACACTTTAGGCCCCTTAGTGCCAATTGGGCATCGTTTAAATGCCACGGCCTACCTGAGCATTGTTTCTGACCATGTCCATCCCTTTATGACCACCATGTACCCATCCTCTGATGGCTACTTCCAGCAGGATAATGCACCATGTCACAAAGCTCGAATCATTTCAAATTGGTTTCTTGAACATGACAATGAGTTCACTGTACTACAATGGCCCCCACAGTCACCAGATCTCAACCCAATAGAGCATCTTTGGGATGTGGTGGAACGGGAGCTTCGTGCCCTGGATGTGCATCCCACAAATCTCCATCAACTGCAAGATGCTATCCTATCAATATGGGCCAACATTTCTAAAGAATGCTTTCAGCACCTTGTTGAATCAGTGCCACGTAGAATTAAGGCAGTTCTGAAGGCGAAAGGGGGTCAAACACCGTATTAGTATGGTGTTCCTAATAATCCTTTAGGTGAGTATATGTTAGCTGTTTGTTATAGTCGATTAATTCATTAGATGGTATCTCTATGTGTATCGGTATATGCAGGGACGGATTATGGATTGTGTGGGCCCCTGGGCAAAACGTTCGCGAGGGCCCCCAAACCACCCCCCACCACCAGCACCACCACCACAACCACCACAATTCAAGGGCCCTTGGCAGCCAAACGCCCTCCCTCCATGTTTCCATCAGAGGCCCTATAGGGTCAGGGGCCCTTGTAGGCAGAGGATCAAAGAATGTAGGCCCTCTAAAATAGACAAACGAAAATACATTGTTGATAAGCGTTGCAAATTGTTTTGGGCTAGGGGCCCCACGGGCCCCCTGCACCCCAAGGGCCCCTGGGCAGCGGCCCCGCTGGCCCGGTCCGTAATCCGTCCCTGGGTATATGTTAGCTGTTTGTTATAGGCGTTTAATCCGTTAGGTGGTGTCGCTATGTGTATCGGTATATATTAGCTGTTTGTTATAGGCGTTTAATTCGTTAGATGGTGTCGCTATGTGTATCGGTATATGTTAGCTGTTTGTTATAGGCGTTTAATCCGTTAGGTGGTGTCGCTATGTGTATCGGTATATGTTAGCTGTTTGTTATAGGCGTTTAATTCGTTAGGTGGTGTCGCTATGTGTATCGGTATATGTTAGCTGTTTGTTATAGGCGTTTAATCCGTTAGGTGGTGTCGCTATGTGTATCGGTATATGTTAGCTGTTTGTTATAGGCGTTTAATTCGTTAGATGGTGTCGCTATGTGTATCGGTATATGTTAGCTGTTTGTTATAGGCGTTTAATCCATTAGGTGGTGTCGCTATGTGTATCGGTATATGTTAGCTGTTTGTTATAGGCGTTTAATTCGTTAGGTGGTGTCGCTATGTGTATCGGTATATGTTAGCTGTTTGTTATAGGTGTTTAATTCGTTAGGTGGTGTCGCTATGTGTATCGGTATATGTTAGCTGTTTGTTATAGACGTTTAATTTGTAGGATGGTGTCACTATGTGTATCGGTATATGTTAGCTGTTTGTTATAGCCGTTTAATTCGTTAGGTGGTGTCGCTATGTGTATCGGTATATGTTAGCTGTTTGTTATAGCCGTTTAATTCGTTAGGTGGTGTCGCTATGTGTATCGGTATATGTTAGCTGTTTGTTATAGGCGTTTAATTCGTTAGGTGGTGTCGCTATGTGTATCGGTATATGTTAGCTGTTTGTTATAGCCGTTTAATTTGTTAGATGGTGTCACTATGTGTATCGGTATATGTTAGCTGTTTGTTATAGCCATTTAATTTGTTAGGTGGTGTCGCTATGTGTATCAGTATATGTTACCTGTTTGTTATAGGCGTTTAATTCGTTAGGTGGTGTCGCTATGTGTATCGGTATATGTTACCTGTTTGTTATAGGCGTTTAATTCGTTAGGTGGTGTCGCTATGTGTATCGGTATATGTTAGCTGTTTGTTATAGGCGTTTAATTCGTTAGATGGTGTCGCTATGTGTATCGGTATATATTAGCAGTTTGTAGGCTTTATGGGTTAGTTGTGTTTGTGTGTGTGTGTTAGTAGCTCATCAGTTGTTCTCCTGCTTCTCCTCAGACCCTGCCTGACAAGGAGGGCAGGCGCTGTCTGTTTTGTGTTAAGACACCCACCCGGGCCTACGAGATCAGCGCCTCGGATCAGAAACAGCGCGTTGAGTGGATCCAAGGTGAGAAAATGATTGTGATCAAGTGTGCTACGTGAGTTAGCACGAGCTGGTTATGGGATTTATAGCCACTCGGCATGTGGGGTACATCCCAGGTCGGGTGGATTTTTGGTTATTTAGCTGGCTTTTGATGAGTCTGTGCACATGCAGCTGTGCAACGCTGCCTCATTGTAGTGGGGTTCATCTGTCCCCCCCCCCCCCCCCCCAGCCATACAGACGGCACTGCGCCTCCTGGGGGAGGGGAAGTCATCCCTGCACCAGGAGCTGAAGCTGAAGCGGCGGGAGCAAAGGGGGAGCAGCCGGCGCAGCCGAGGGGAGGTGCAGGTGGCGCAGGAGCTACAGGAGGAGAGGGAGCGCCAGGAACAACAGATCGAGAGCATCATCCAGGTGAGGATGAAGGCTCCGTCTCTGTGATTACAGAGGCAAAGCCTATAGTTCTGTACTGCTGCCAAATGACAGATCTAAATTGCTACATTCAGAGAAAAGCAACAATGATGAAAATGTTCATCTATGTCTGCACCATCCTTCCATCTATCCATTCATCTAGCCATCAGTCCTTCCATCCATTTACCCATCTATCCATTCATTCATCTATCCATCCATCATTCTGTCCATCAGTCCATCAATCCATCCATCTCCAATAGTTTACTCAATACAGGTGTACAAGCTAGTGTAATTTCTCTGAGGAGATTTAATTGATTCTTATTTTGCTTAACCCTATGGTTGGTGTCATGTAGCACCAGAGGGAGGTGGAGGCTAAGCGCCGGGAGCAGGAGGAGAAGGAGAGGGAGCGTCAAAGGGAGGTGCAGAGGGAGCTGGAGAGACAGCTGCAAGAGGCTGAGAAGGTGAGCGAAAGGCAGAGGCATTGCATCTGCCCTGACGTCAGGGCAATGAATCTCACTGCTGACGTATGCCAGGCCAGGGACACTATGGTGGAGGAGCTGACCTTGAAGGAGAAGGAGGCGGAGCGGCAGCGCAGGAGGATTCAGGAGCTGGAGATGACACAGGAGAAGCTGGAGGCGGCACTGAACACTGAGATCCAGGCTCGCCTGGAAGAGGAGCGAGCGCGCCTGGAGCAGGAACGGTAGGCACTTACATGTACACACATAGGCTGACACTAGGGGGCACATGATGGTAGGTGGCTCATAGATGATTTAAAATATCTGTGCCTAGTAGTAAGGTAGATGACAAGGGCATTGGATGGGTGATATATCACTGTCAAAATGGGTGCATAATATTATTGGGTGGGTTGTTTATTTTGTTGCCTAACAGTATTATTTGCCATTTTGCTGTGTGGGGTCAAGTAAAAACAATTCCAGTGCTACAATATTATAAAGTAGCGTTTCCTCAGGGACCCCCAAACAGTCTACATGTTTGCTCCTCCCAGCTCCTAGCAAATCAAAACACCAAATAGCTGGTAAAAGTGTCTTGGCAGCTGGGAAGGACCGAAAAAATATGAACTGTCTGGGTCCCTAAGGAAACACTGCAGTAAGTCCAACACACTGTTGGTTTGCTTCACACATGTCTGTATGTCCTGGCACATCTGTCTCCATCCTTCAGGCTACTGCAGGAGGAGGAGGAGAAGCTGAAACAGCTGCAGAAGCTTCAAGAAGAGCAGGGAGCCCTGCAGCAGAAGAGCCAGCTGGAGATAACCACCCCAGCAAAGCCGTCCGCCATCGACGCTGCCTCACAGGAGCTGCAGACCCTGAGGGAGACACGAGAGAGGAGCCACCAGCACCTGGAGGTGAGTATGTGCAGGAGAGAAGAGCTTTCTAGCAGGGTGGGAGCAGGTGTGTTTGTGTGAGTCTGTGTCTGTATGTGTGTGTGTGTGCGTGTGTATGTCTGTGTGTGTCAGGGTACCCACGGTCATGGAAAACCTGGAAAAGTTTTGGAATTTTGAAATAATTCTTCCAGGCCCTGGATAAGTTTTGGAATTCTTGGATAGAGAGGAAAAGTTATGGAAAAGTTTTGGAAACTAGCCTTGTTCATTTTTTTTCCCACTTCGTTCCGCAACGTACTAACAGAAACGTACGAGTGGAGGTCAATAGTTATAACTACCTTGGTAAACATCCGTGTCCGGGCAGATTTCGCGTATTTGAGATCGCTGCTTTTTTGCTCGTTATTCCAGTTTTTATGGTTTTATTTAATTTTTTGGAAAATTTTCTTGTGGTATTTGAAAAGTCATGGAAATTTATTCTGCCAGAACTGGGGGAACATGTGTGTGTGTGTGCGTGTGTGTGTGTGTGCGTACCCTACATGCGCATGTGTGTGCGTGTGTGTGTCTGTGTGTGCGTGTGTGTGCGTACCCTACATGCGCGTGTGTGTCTGTGTGTGTGCGTACCCTACATGCGCGTGTGCCTCTGATCAGAAGATCGCCAGTTTGAACCCAGCTTCAGCATGTCTGTGGCTCCTTCAGCAAGGCCCTTAACCCCCAGCTCCCTGGGCTCTGCTACAGATGGCTGCCCTTCAGACAGCTTACTCTGCAAAGAGCAAGTTGGGGGAGGCGTAAATTTCCCCACAGGGATCAATAAAAGTATCAATTATTTTTATTATTTATGTATGTGTCTGTGCGTGTTTGTGTGTGTAAGTGCCTATGTGTGTCTGTCTGTGTATATATGTATGTGTCTGTGTCTGTATGTATGTATATGTGTGTGTGCCTGTGTCTGTGTGTGTCTATGTATATATGTATGTGTGTGTAAGTGCCTGTGTCTGTATGTATGTATATATGTATGTGTCTGAGTCTGTATGTATGTATATATGCATGTGTCTGTGTGACCCCAGCTTTGACGTACTGTGTCACCCCCCAACTATCATGCAGGAGGCTCAGAAGAAGCTGGAGAAAGCCAGCTGTCACGTAAAACACTGGAACGTGCAGCTGAACAGGCTGCTGGGGCCCATTTCCCCTGGAGGTAAGAGCCTGATGCATCTGTGATGCATCTGCAAAAGTTGACCAGCAGCTGTTTGGCAGTTGTGCTTTCTTCAGACTCCTCAGGAAATGTAACCTCTGTAGACCTTTTTTGGCAACCTGTTTGCTATTGATGGACCATGACAGGTCTTGCCTGGGATGGACTCCTAGGATTCTGAAGTTCTGAAATGCCTCCATTTCTCACCATTGATGCTGATAAGATGGTGACCATTGTGTTCCAGTCTCCTGAAGTCCAAAATGGATGGATGGATGGATGGATGGATGTATGGATGGATGGATGGACCTTCTTTTAAGAAGGGATTGTTCAAATGGTAAACAGCCTAAATATGGCCGTTATTAGTTAAAATTTTAATTGTTGAGAAAAAAAATATTTTTTGTTATTAATGGCTCCAGGTAAGAAGAGACACACCCAGCAACACTGATCTGCCTGTTTGTGTCGCTGATCTTGGCTTATGTTGTGTTTTGCTGCCCCAGAACGGTTTGAGACACACAAGAACGTGAAGAAGAACCATGCCAAGCCAGAGTTTGCCTTCGCCAGCCAAGAGTTTATTTCCAAATTCCAGCCTGACACCAATCAGCAATCACCCAAGTCTGACAGCCAATCATCGGAGGAGGAGGAGGAGGAGGGTCTTCCTGGGCACATGGATGCTGTCAGCCTATCAGACAAGGATAAAAACCAGACACCAGAAAATAGGAAAAGCTGTTAGGTGCCTGTTGGGACACTTTCACTCTTGATAAGTGACATAGTTTTCATAAGTTTTTTTTATAGTTCAGCAGTAAAATCACTACCCAGTGATAGTAAGACAGCTCATGTGGATTCCTTGTAAAAAATGACCTTTGTATATATTGTGCCTTGGTCTTGGTTATGGTTAGTTTGTAAAAATGCGTGTGGTTAAACTGTTCGGGCCATAATGGCACCTGGTGATGCTTTGTAAACAAACCCACTGAATCATTGGGAGGGGGGGGTTGCCCATAATGTACCTCTCCTTTTCAGATATGATGAATAAGTTTGAATTACGTCTTTCGAAGAGACCATGAAGGCTTATCGGACAGGAGATAAGCTTCACAGCGGTATCTTAGTCTGCATGATTATCCCATGCCTTTTTACAAACAATTGCCCTAAAAAAACTTTTACAAGATCTTCTATACTAGACAAGCTGGTTACAGAACAAACATGAACAAGAAGATATTTTTCACTCTAATGGTGCGATAATGAGCCATTCTAGAGCAGACATGACCTGTGGTTTTAGGGACAACTACACTCAGTTCACTCTCAGTTCCTGGCTGTAATCAGTGTGTAATGAATCTCATTTTAATATGCAGTTGTTGTAAATGTGAATGTAACCTCCACTAATTGCATGGTGTTCATAGTCTTTCTTAGACTGTTATTTTCTGTGTACAGTATTTGTGTACTGATTATATGACTCTAATAAATGGGTTAATTACAGTCTAATACAAGGATTTCTGTGAATCTGCTTATACCAGAATCCACATGATCCATAGTGGTCTGTAAGATGTAGGCTCAGAACATACAGCAACATTTACAGTATTTGTCTGTAATGTATTTGATTAGCATGGAGATTACTTACAAAGACCAAAGTGCGGTCAGATTTGCAAGGCGGCACCCTCAATCTGAACAGGTCACTCACCATAAGTACCACAGGAACCCAAATCTGATAGCCTGTGGCTGTTTTATTCCTTTGCCCTCAGAGGTGAATCGCTAACTGTGACAGAAGACAGCTGTAACAGGTGCAAAGGGCTGCCTGAGAATGTGAGCACTTGTTGATTGACAAAGAGGTGGGATTGATGTAGTATAGACAGAGTAGTGGTGCCCACCCGGGTGCGTGGGGCTTCAGTTATTAAATATAAAGCTGTACGTATTGGTGTACACAGATAAAGGGTTAGTCTGACTTGTATGCTAATACTAGTGCTAACAGCATAAGTTGCATTTAAAAGAACTAAATTCTATCTACAGAGCATGTGATCTAGCTCAGATTCCAGAGTAAACAATGGAACACTAGGACTTTAACTCAGTCTGCAACCTGTCAAGTATGGATGTCTGGGATTGTGAGATCAGCAGGCCAATTGGAACACATGTGAACTTGGGTTTTTCCAGTTGTATTTATAACAAGATTACTGGTGGAAATGATTAGCTTAACAACAGATGGTGGCTTCAGCCACACCTCACCACCCAAGTGCTAGTCCATGTCAGCTTCAGCTGCAACTTCCTCTTCAGTCAGATCATTAGCATGTGCCATGTGATCGTTTCAGCTTATGAAAAAACTTTTGCAGTATTGTCATCAGCTTGCCTACATATTCCTACCTCTAGCTCCCTCTTCTGGACACTAGTCGAAGGTTAGATTAAGTTCAAATCCCTTGTACTGGGTCTCTGGGCTGCTGGAGAGCAAGCTGTATCCTAACTAAAGATCGCAATCAAAACACACCCTCCCCACTATGGTCTGTCTGATCTGTATTTGTAGATTATGTCCTTGTCAGAATTGAAGGGCCAGAAACTGAGCTTTTAACCTCAGTCCCTCTAGTGGAATGAACTCCCGTCTGAATGAAAACTACTAAACCATTCTGCTATTCTAGAAAATTCTCAAATCTGACCTTCCCCAATACTTAACCCCTTACTGATCTTTCCTAGCTGATTAACTCAGAATTGTACACATACTCTACTTGTCTATACATTTCTGCATTTAAATGTTGTATTTCTCAGTAAAGACTGGAAATTAGTAGAAGATAGTTTCCCTGTTGTTAAGTTGGTTAAAAGTATCTGTACAATTTTTTTGTGCAAGGCTTCAGCAGATCTTTGTTGTACTATATTTTCATGTTTTTGACCTTTATTTTATTCCGATGCATAATCTTGTCCTTTAAGTTGCTTTGGATGTAAAGGGCTGGTGCTCTGTCCTCCAGGGTCATTCGCTTCTGGGATACGCTCTGGACCACATGACCCTTGCATAATACAAATGGGTTTGGCAAATACATGGATTTAAGAGTTTATAATGTGTTTTCTAAGAATCAAAGAAAATTACAATTACAAATGCTATAAAATGACAGGAAGTCTGGCCTCCACCCGGCTATGTAACTCCTCCCAAAATTCCTTTACAAATAAACAGGAAATTAAATAAATGGTCCATCATCTCATCATTGTCCTGACAGGAAAACCATGTTAGTCTTCAGTAGCTCAAATCTCTGCTGTAACTCTTTAAATGGTTATTATGACAGTAAAAATCTTAATATAATTTTGTTTGACATTTGTGAATCTTGAGTGAAAGGTACCTTGTAGTAATCTTTGAATTTTAGGTTTGTCATTTCTTGAATTGATCCCAAAGAGAAATGCTCAAAGAGAGTATTAAAGGTTCCACATTTGAAGTGCACAAATGTTGACTGAAATGGCTTCAGTAACTTGTTAAATATTTTTGTGTACATTTAAGCACTTACATTTATATAAATTGCAGAGATTCTTTTATATTGTGGAGCTGACGGACTGGCTTCCATATAACGGCGCTCATTTACATCTCCCGGCATACTCTGCAGTATTGTGAATAGCCCTTGTTTGTCCGCTGCTGTAAATAATTGTAGAATCGTAGCCCAAAATCAGTGTTGTGTGCATACTTGTGTTGTTTGTAATCCTTGCCTGATCCTCGCAAGTCTCCAGCTGTCTTGAAAAAAATTACCGTTTGCTGCATTTCGTCCATTACGTGCTTGTGCCTGCATTTCGTCCATTACGTGCTTGTGCCTGCATTTCGTCCATTACGTGCGTGTGCCTGCATTTTATCCATTACGTCCGTGTGCATGCATTTCGTCCATTACGTGCGTGTGCCTGCATTTTGTCCATTATGTGCGTGTGCCTGCATTTTGTCCGTTACGTGCTTGTATTTGCATTTCGTCCATTACGTGCTTGTGCCTGCAATCTGTCAATTACGTGTGTGTGTCTTCATTTCGTCCATTACGTGCGTGTGCCTGCAATCTGTCAATTACGTACGTGTGCCTGCATTCCGTCGATTACGTGTATGTGCCTGCATTTTGTCCATTACGTGCTTGTGCCTGCATTCCGTCCACTACGTGCTTGTACTTGCATTCCATCCATTACGTACGTGTGCCTGCATTCCATCCATTATGTGCTTGTGCCTGCATTCCGTCCATTACGTGCGTGTGCCTGCATTTTGTCCATTATGTGCTTGTGCCTGCATTCCGTCCATTCCGTGCGTGTGCCTGCATTTTGTCCATTATGTGCTTGTGCCTGCATTCCGTCCATTACGTGCTTGTGCCTGCATTTTGTCCATTATGTGCTTGTGCCTGCATTCCGTCCATTACATGTGTGTGCCTGTACAGTGGCATTTGCTCTTGTGTACTTGAAGGATGTAAAGAGTCCTTTCCAGGGCCATTAATAAAAGAGTGTGGCTTTACCCAGTAAAGCTGCCTTCGCATTTCTGCAATGTCCGGACTTGCCTGATGCTGTACTGGTGTCAGAAGTGGGATGCTGCAGATTGTGAAACTCCAGCTGGAGCTTTTCCAACTTCAAAGGGAGCAGCAACCGGTGAGGGTGAACAACCCAAGCACATGGCGATGGGTGGAAGAAGCCAAAGAGTCCACACAGAGAGCAGTCTATCCTACTATCCTACCAGCAGCAGCTGCCTGGCTCCCCAATTATAGAGGAGACCAGCCATGTGCGCTCTTCAAGGTCCAAGAACAACACTTGGGATGACCACATGGTGGCCATCCACCTAAGACCGGTGGTCGAAGATGGAACCCTCCAGACCCTTCTGGACATTACCCCAGAGGTCTGCTTCCATCTAGCAGAGCTGAAGGCAGCACTGAACCAGTGGTTCAGGAGGGGTAAAGGGGAGGCAAAAGCCTGGCAGCAGTTCAGCGTCAGGCGGTGCACAGAGGGGAGCAGCTAGGAGTGCTGGTTGCTTACCTCTACATGCTAGCCCAGCTGTCCTACCCTGACTACCCAGTAGCTGTGGAGGAAGACCTGGCTTTGCAGGCCTTCCTCTCTGCTCTCCTCCAGGATTACTTACAGCAACAAGTGTAAGGTCCATCTAGTAAGTGCAGAGAACATAGAGGCTATCCTTGGTGCAGTGCCTTAGGAGAATGCCCATATGTGTTCTGTGGCACTGGAAAGGGTGGGGAGCAAGGCTGGGAAAGGATATAACCTGGCTGGGAGCCCGCTACCCCCCAGCTGTGCTCAGGGCCAGGGGAGACCATCCAATGCAGTGCCGTCATCACTGGGGTGAGTGCTCATCTCACATGAATGCAGTGCCATCATCACTGGGGTGAGTGCCCATCTCACATGAATTCTACCTCGACCCCATCCAAGGTCACTGCATTGTGGGGATGAATTTCCTCACCAGCTAGTAGGTGGTCCTTGACCTGCAGAGAAACACCCTGGCCCTGGGAGGGGCCATCATTGCCTTATCCACAAGACAGCCCTGAGAAGTCTTGTCACCTCGCCCACAAGTCATGACTCACTAGCCCTGAACCCAACATCAGCCGTTGCCCCCGCCCACTGAAATAGCGACAGTGTCAGCAACTGGAAACGATTGGGTGCCTGTACCAGCAGAACAGCAAGGGCCTCAGGAAGTGGGAGCAGCCTCAGCTTTGGACGCTGCTGAACAGTGTTAATTTCGTCAACGAAAATTTTGACGATAAGTATTCATTGACGACCTTTTATTTCATGACTAAATTGCAACAATAATGTAAATGAAAAAATGGTTGACAACAAAATTATGGTAAAATCTCTTCATTATGCTCTGACAAGTAAAGAGGAGACAAAATTGCTGGTTCTGTATGGGCAGACAACCTAGATCACAGTAGCCACCTCAAAGCATTTTTAACCATTTATATACACATAAATCTGCAAGTGCACATATCAGTTCTCAATGTCACCATTCAACTTTCTCATTGGATGATTTGCTTTTCCCACTTGGTGTAAGTCTGCGCAAATGCCAGCTTCCAATATTACTAATGTAAAGTTCACACGATTTTAGCCCTAATGTCGCTGTGACTGCCACTGAGTGCGGCTGTGAGCCCCAGCCAAGGAGAATGCAAGAAACCTAAGGGAAGAATTTAAAACGATGTAAAAAGTTCAATTTGTTTAGGAACTGTTCTTAGTGTTCAAGGACACACACACACGTGTGCAAGGGTCATCTTGGGGATTAGTATCATCCTGAAACTAAACCGAGATAAATAAATCATATCTAGTAAAGAGAAGGAAAGACACATGAGATTTATGTTTAGCCCTAATATTTTTGAAGAAGAGTTACTGTAAATTGTGAAGACAGGTTTTGCACATGATTAAATGGGTGTTTGGTAGGTGTTTAGATGTACGTGTTTGGTAGGTGTTTACAGTGTAAAATGGCCATACAGTTAAATTTAATGGGTGTTTTAATGTCCTAATAACAAAAATAAACCAGGGAAAAGAATAAGTATGTGTTGTTCATGTATGCAGAAATAAATATGACCTGTGAAGGAAATATGATCGTATTATCGTATATTGCACTTTTTCTAACAAACTTCAGGCATTCATTTTTATTTATGAAAGAAGTATGCTAAGTCAGTAACACATTCCCAGCCTAGATAACTAAACATCATAGGGTATACATATGTATAAGGTATGCTTATGTATAAGGTGTGTGTATGTATAAGGTATGCTTATGTATAAGGTATGCTTATGTATAAGGTGTGTGTATGTATAAGGTATGCTTATGTATAAGGTGTGTGTATGTATAAGGTATGCTTATGTATAAGGTATGCTTATGTATAAGGTGTGTGTATGTATAAGGTATGCTTATGTATAAGGTGTGTGTATGTATAAGGTATGCTTATGTATAAGGTGTGTGTATGTATAAGGTATGCTTATGTATAAGGTGTGTGTATGTATAAGGTATGCTTATGTATAAGGTATGTTTGCTTCTCAATTGAATTTATACAGCCAGGAGAAATATCCTTGAGCAAAATCCATCAAATCAAAACAAAATCAAAAGACTAAATTGTGACTTTAATCCATTGACTACCACTGACTCAAAGTGTTGACAAAGAGGGTCTCTTATCCCCTGCCACGTATGAACAATGCCTTAGACACCTTGGCTGGCTTAGTGGTTCAGTTTGCTGGACTTCTGCAGTGGCTACTAGTAGGTGGAGCTGAGTACAGAGGCCCAGAGAGGGGCTTGTGGCAGTTCTAGGTTCCTCTTATTGGACTCTGCAATGCCCCCATGACCTTTAAGAGACTGATGGAGCGGGTGTTTGAAGGGTTCCCAGAGAGCCACTGCATTGTCTACCTGACAGCCTGCTTGTCCACACTTACACCTTTTACAACGCAGCGGCCAACCTGCGACTGCTGTTTTGGGCCATCTGGCAGGCGATTCTCTGGCTGAACCCAGCAAAATGGAGCCTCCTGTAGAGGGCAGTCAAGTTCCTGGGCCACATCAAGAGAGGTGTTGCTCCTACTATAGAAGATTCATCTGGGCTTTCACCGACATCGCTGCCCCACTATACCAACTGACCGGGAAGGAGACTTATATTGGGGCCACAGACAGCAGGAGGCCTTCGATCGGTTGCGGGCTGCTCTTATCTCCGCACCTGTCCGGGCATGCCCAGACCTCACCTTGGCATATGCCACAGACACAAACAATAGAAACAGCAGCATTGGGACAATCCGGTCCCCACTGCAATTGGGAGTGGGCCATCACCTACTACACCTACTTGAGGAGATCAGGGGCGCAATGCCAGACCAAACCTTTGCACCCCAGAGAGTTTCCAGTCTTTAGTCTGCTAGGGCTCAATCAGAATCAGAATTCGCTTCATTTGCTAGGTACAACTGCATGTACTAGGAATTTGTTCTGGCAGTTTTGGTGCATACATTCATAAACAAGACAGACATCATAGAACAAAAATTAAGAAAAATGGTATGAGTAGAAATTATATAATAGAATAGTGCAAACAGTCCAAATTATCAATAAATATAAACTTAAACTGGAAGGAGGTCCCGGAGAAGATCCAGGAACGCTGGAGAGACTATGTTTCTTGGCTGGCCTGGGAACGCCTCGGGATTCCCCCAGAGGAGCTGGATGAAGTGACCAGGGAGAGGAAAGTCTGGGTTTCCCTGCTTAGACTGCTGCCCCCACGACCCGATCCGGAAAAGCGGTACTTGATGGATGGATGGATGGATGGATGGAAACACTATATTGGCAAAAGTATTGGGACACCCTTCCAAATCAATGAATTCAGGTGTTCCAATCGCTTCCATAGCCACAGGTGTATATAGTCAAGCACCTAGGCATACAGACTGCTTCTACAAACATTTGCGAAAGAATGGCTTGCTCTCAGGAGAGCAGTGAATTCAAGCATGGTACTTTGATAGGATGTCACTTGTGCAATAAGTGCATTTGTGAAATTCTCTAACTACTAAATATTCCACAGTCAACTGTTAGTGGTATTATAACCATGTGGAACCAATTGGGAACAACAGCAACTCAGCCACAGAGTGACAGGCCACGTAAAATCACAGAGCAGGGACAACGCATGCTGAGATACAGTGTACACAAGTCGCCAACTGTCTGCAGAGTCAATAGCTACAGACCTCCAAACTTCATGTGGCCTTCAGATTAGCACGCCACTGGACTCTAGAGCAGTGGGGATGTGTTGTCTGGAGTCACGTATCATGCTTCTCTGTCTGTCTGGCAATCCAATGGACAAGTTTGGGTTTAGCGATTGCCAGGACAACGCATGTGGTGTACTGTGTTTGGACGGGACCAGGGCATCAAACTGTGGTAGTTTACCCTCATTGGCTGGCATCTTGCAGGCCTTGGGAGGCTCTGCCTGCTCCCGTGCCGATGGCCCCACCTATGGCCACACCTTCATCAGAGCCTGCCTATCCCAGGAGGGCATGGAAGCTTTATTGGACTTTATTGTTTGTAACCCTCAGGAGACAATCCGCAAATATGTACCATGATACACAAATACAGTAGTACCTCAGAACTCGAACTTAATGCGTTCAGAACTCCGGATCGAATCCTAAAAAGTTTGAGATTTGATCGAATTTTCCCCATAAGAAATAATGGAAAACCAATTAATTGGTTCCCGGCCCCAAAAAATTACACCTAAATATGTTTTTTTTTTTAGCATTTAAACACAAAATGAATCAGATATAACAACAAGAGCATATATTGTACTAAACACATATAAACACATTTACAAAACAGTAATTTGTAAAGTAAGAAAATAAATGTATCCAAACAATGTGTAAAGTTAAAAAAAAACAACGTGTCCTGCCCCGATCGTCCGCTCCTTCCGTGTGTCATGCCCCCTTGTTAACCCCGTGTGATAAGCTGTTTCTGGTTGTTTTCATTAGCCTTCTGTATTTTCGTCCGCATTTCAGTTTGATTCTCCAATCCGGTCATTGTATTGTCCGTCTGCGTTTTGCCTGCCTTACCTGTAATTAAACCCTGTATTCCCCGATACCCTGACGTCTACGCCTTTGTCTCCATTCCGTCCCCGCTCGGCACGACGATATTATAATTAATTGTTTAATGGTTTATTATTAATATTAAAATAATGAATAAGAAATCTTTATTTTAAAATGTATTTTATTATATAATAATATTCACTGTTGCTATCACAGTGAATGCGAGGCTGAGACTGAAGCTTTACCTTTTGTTTCCACTGAGAGATGTGCCACGTGACTCATTTCCCTGTGCGTACAAGTTATCTTAGGTCGGTGTTCACGGTTTGACTTCTGAGATTCAGATCGAGTTCTAGGTAAAAAAAAATTTAACTGGTTGGTTCCACTTTTAAGAAATTCGAGTTCTAATGGGTTCGAGAACTGAGGTACCACTGTATTTCACTATCCACTAATATGTATTTTTTATCTTGTCATCTCCCCCCTGCTCCCCCTTTGTGTCTCAAATTTTACTGTATTTGACTCTCCCTGCCGGCCCCTGGAGGATGGGCTTCCCCTTTGAGTCTGGTCCCTCCCAAGGTTTCTTCCTTCTCAGGAGTTTTTCCTTGCCACTGTCACCTATGGCTTACTCACTGGGGGCTTTGGGTGGGGATGCTGTAAAGCACTTTGAGACGATGTAATGTTGTGATAATGCGCTATACAAAAATAAATGTGTTTGTTGTTTGTTTGTATTTGTGTTGTAACTCAAAAATGCATTTTCTAACTAAAGTAAACTGAAGTAATTACATGTTTGTGGATAGTGAGAGAGACGTCTCCTGACCGGCCTTCGGGACTGTGTGCTCTGAATGACGGCTCAGATCAGAACAAACATGAAGCTGTTCCTGCCTGGGGGGACATGGGAGGGATTGTGCTCAGTTTGGGGACATGACAAGTACCCAACCATGAGCTGTGTCAAGGCTAGTTCATACTTCACTTTTCTGTGTGTAATTTCAGGCCACGGACAGTCTTGTGTGCGGAATCTTTCTTTCATATTATGTTTGGCTGCAGATGTAAATTTTATTGCCAAGATTTCAAAATGCCACTATAGTGTTGCTTCTGAAAATACTGTAAACCATGGCATAATGTCTGGACAGTATGAAAAATTAGATTCTGTGTGCAACCCTGACCCTCCTCATATAGCTGCTCACCATAACTGCTGCAACAACAGTTATTCTTTCTTTACTCTTTCTTGGTTGACCTCTGCTCTGTGAAAGTGAGAGCTGCTACCTACTGGAAATACCTAGTCAATTATCTTGCACATGCGCAGTTGACGTGCATGGACACGCATGGTCTCCAATGGATTAAAAAATCTGGGCTACACAGGCACCATCCACAGCCAACCTGCACAAACCCCCGATGATGAAATTTATGCCATCTCACCCTGTGACCAACCAAAAGCACATGTGGAAAAGTGAAGTATGGCATTTATAGGCGTGAGTGTCAGGATCTATGGCTATCTGGCCCTATTTCCTGTGTCTTCTCTGTTTGGCCAGCAGTTCCCACTGGCGATCGCATTTGGTGTTGCCCTAGTGCAGGGGTGCCCAACTCCAGTCCTGGAGGGCCAGAGCCCTGCACATTTTTGGGTTTCCCCTCATTTAACACACCTGATTCAACTCCATGTGCTAATTACCACACAGCTCTTGAGCTGAATCATTTATGGTGGAACAGGGAAAGAACTAAGCTACACAGGGCTCCGGCCCTCCAGGACTGGAGTTGGGCACCCCTGCCCTAGTGTGTCCCCCCTGGGCTGCCATGTACTGTAGTTCAGTGTATGACTCGGAGACAGATGTCCCTCTGTCATGAGTTCAGGGTTGCCTTGAGGCCGTCTTCACCTTTGTTTAATATTTTGGTTTTATTTTATCCCCTAGCACCTGGTATTGTTAATTTATGTCTTTGCTTTGTGTTCCTGTTAATGGTTGCCCTGCACTTGCCTTGTTTAATGTTCTGTTTTGCATGTGTTCCTAGTCTTTCCTTGTGTAGATAGCCTGCAGTGTTTGTTAATGTTTCTTAGACCCTGCCTGTTAATTGTAATATACCCCACCTATTCCTTGTTTCCCTGAGTCCTACCTGATTGGTTGATTAGTTATGGTTCTCACCTGTCCTTTGTCTTGTCTCGTTAGTAGTGTATTTAAGTCCCTGTTTTTGGTTTGTTCAATAGTGGTTCATTATGCCTGTTTTACTATGTGCTTCTTAGTTATAGTTACCTCGTGTTAGTTAGTAGTTTCCTGTGCTTCCTACCGACCTTTGGTGGTGTTGCTCCCTGCCTTAGTTTAGGTTTGACCTCTTGTGGTCCCTGTGTTTTCCGTTTCTCCCTTGATGTTCCGTTTTGTTAATAAAACCCTGTCTTGTCAGAGCTGCTATGTGGATTGTCTCTTCCTCCATCAAACCCCGCCATAACAGTGAACAGAGAGGTAGAGGTATGAAACCTCAGTTCTTTTAAAAGACTGCATTAAAGAGCATTATCTCCCTCCACATCATGTCTTTGCCTCGATTCGTTCCACTGCCTACTCTCCCACTCAAGGATTCAAGGATTTTATTTAACAGTCCAACTGTAACCTGCAGTGTGATGTGGGGTGGTCAGCTCCGCCACAAGAATACAGAAAACAGTAAGACAAAGTAAACATGTAATAAATAAGGAACAGTAAAGTTATTCTGGTAATTAGAGAAAGAAGACCAGATATTCCATTCAACCTATTTTTACGTAGCACCTTTCACAACACCACAAGGTGCTTTACATGGGTGTGTTATGATGCAATACAGCATCAATAAAATAAAATGTGCAACATAGTCCCAATAAAGAGTTTGGTGCATGAATAACGAAGTTTAATTATTACAGTCAATTAGTGTTAAGTACTCTGATGGCCTGAGGGCAGAATCTCCTTCTGAGTTATTCAGTTCTCACTGAGAGACAGCAGAAGCACTTTCAGGACCTCAGCCCACCCAGCAGGTGAAGAGGTGGTTATTTGAGTGGGTCATGTCCCTGCTGATGTTGGCTGTTCTGCTCCTGTATCGTCTGAGGTGAATGTCCTGCAGTGTGGGCAGACCAGCCTTCCAGATGTATTCAACTAAATGAAATTGTCCTCGGCAGCTTTGTGGTCCAGAGCAGAGCAGTTACCCCTGTGATTCCCATAGTGAGGATGTTCTGAAGGATGTAGGACATGGCATCATCGGTGGAACGATTCATGTGATATGCAAACTGAAGTGAATCAATGGTTGTAGAGAGGGTGGAACAGGTATAATCTTTAACCAGCTTCTCAAAGCTCATCAGTGCAAGGGAGGTCATAGCAAATGGGTGATAATCATTTAGGCAGGTGAGGCTGGATATTTTTGGAATACGAACGATTATGCATTTTTTAAACAAGAGGGAATCCCAGCACTGGACAGAGACAGATTGAAAATTTGTCGAAACACCCCAGCAAGCTCACTTGGGACGCAACAATAATAATAACCATCTAATAGCTTTTCCTGACCAAATACCATTGACTAAGGGTATAGGAGACAGTTTGATATTGAAGAGGAACAATATCTGTTTGGGGAATGGATGGAAATCTAATACATCTGTACACAAAATCTAATTCCTACTCCTGTGCCTTTAACCATCCAGCCCTTAAGAAAGACATGTGTAGGTTTTTTGCTTCAGATAATGGACTCTTTTCAAATGTCAAATAAGAACACACTATATTATTGCTTTAATAGACGTAACATTTTCATGCTTATAACTGAGAATTACGTGGTTTGCGTGATCACGAATTGAGCATGCGCAGAAGGACCAACATGGCGGCGCCCGTTGATACTCGTGAAAAAAAAATGAGCAAACATATGCAAAACTAGATAGTTGAACGTGCCTTTAGTTGTTTTGGTTACAAATCCGGACAACGAATGCTAAAGCGTCCGATTGTACACATGTCGTTTAAAGTTTTCTGCCAGAATACGAGGATATTTCCCAGAGTGGACATCGCATCTCTCCTTTTGCGAAGGACACTGTTAAGTACTGCACGATGTTTCTCTCAAAATGCAAGTCCTCCATCGTCGTCTCTAACCCTGGAATGGATGCAGGATGAGTCAGATCATCTGAAGCAACCAGCGAGGAAGAAACCGAACGAGTGCTCGGTACTGCTTTTCCCGGGCCAGGGTAGTCAGTTTGTGGGGATGGGCCAGGGACTTTTAAAGTACAGAAACGTAAGAGAAATGTTCGATGTTGCTCAGAAAATATTGGGCTATGATCTGCTGTCACTGTGCCTAAATGGGCCTGAAGAGGAGCTGAACAAGACGGTCCATTGCCAGCCTGCTGTATTCGTCACGTCGCTGGCCGCCGTGGAGAGACTGATTTGTGAAAAGCCTGAAGTATGTTTTTATCCCACATATTTTCGTGCTGTCATTGCCATCTTCTGTTAACTTTCTGATTATTTCAAACGCGAATGGAACATCCCGCGTACGGGGCTGCCAACTCTCACGCATCTGGCGTTATACTGACACTTTCAGGCTCTCACGCTAGAAATCATACGGCAAATTTATATTATTCCATCATAAATCTAAAATTAGTTAGGCTTAATCGCTAGGCACTGAGGTAGTATGCAAACCCTGCAGACTATTTCCAAGGTAATAAAAGTGTTACACGTAAATGTGTGTGCAGGCTTGTCTCGAATTGAAAATCTCACGTCAGCCAGCTGACCAAAGTTATTCATAAATCGATTTACTTGTTTGGATTACAAATTGTAGCTGTGCTGTACTAGTGTACAGGGCTATACTGGCTCTCTGACATACTGTGCATTTTCCCGGTGGGCCGATGAGTTTGTGGTGTTTATGCAGTACTTAACAGTAGATACAGGGCTGCAGTTATGATTTTTAAAATACCAAGGTCAGAAGTTTTAGCCCTTCCTATGTGTGTCACAGACAGGATCGTGGTTATTGGAGGCAACTGAACCCTAACCGTAGGACTTGACCTCGGTCTCCTGAATGGTAGGTATGGGCATGAGTAGATACACTGGCAGGGCTTAACTAGGATCAAAATTCAGCCCTGTACTTTGGGATCCCCCATTACTACACAGTAAAATGTGCATTTTGAAAGTCTGGGGCCGAATTTAAATCCCAACCAGTGTATCTACTGTTAAGTAATGCACACCATTTCAGCTACCCAGCAATCCCCTTTAATCACATCCCCAAAATCGTTTGTCCAGTAACCAATGTTTTTGAAGTGTTTCCCTGAGAACACGCGAGTCACTTCTGCGGTATCCGCTTTCAGGCCATTGAGAACTGCGTGGCGGCTGCTGGGTTCAGCGTGGGCGAATTTGCTGCCCTTGTTTTTGCGGGTGCCATGGATTTCGAGGAGGGTAGGATATGTGAATGTGTTCAGGGCATCGCTGTTCATTTGAATTTTGCTTTTGGAATCTATGAAAACCATGTGAAATAATGTCCCGCCACAGCCCTCTATGTGGTGAAGGTGCGAGCTGAAGCCATGCAGGAGGCCTCTGATCGCACCCGGAGCGGTATGCTGTCAGTGGTGGGTCTCCCCAAGGCGAGCTACAGCGCAGCCTGTCTGCAGGCACGGGAGCACTGTCGGGCCCTGGGGGTGAAGGACCCCATCTGCACTGTCGCCAGCTACCTGTTCCCCGATGGCAGGGTCATCGCCGGCCACCAAGAGGTGACAGTTCCTGCCTTTGTTATTAGTAGCACAGCAGGTTGTTACTTGTTAGCAGTGAAAAGAAAAAGAGCTCATTTTTATTTTCTATAAGCCTGCTTATTTTGTCACAGTGTCTCCTGTCATTCACCTCAGATTAGCAGTCAGGTTGAGCTAGGGGCGAGGCCACTGAGGTACTGGCCTCAGCTGAAAGCTGATTGGCCTCTGAAGTGCTCCCTGTTCTGTCAGTCATCAGTTTCAAACATATGATTGGGTATGATAAGGTTGACCCCACTGTATGAACTATAACCCCTCTTATGCCCTCCACCTTAAAATATTCGTGTAATGACCCCTGGGTCCCCCCCCCAGGCGCTGGACTTCCTGCGGGAGAACGCGAGGGCCCTGCACTTCCTGCGTGCACGGCCGCTGCCGGTGAGCGGCGCCTTCCACAGCCCCCTGATGGAGCCAGCGGTGGAGGCGCTCCGCGAGGTCCTGAGGCATGTGACGGTGCGGCGCCCCCAGGTGGCCGTGCATGCCAATGTGGATGGCAAGCGGTACGCACACGAGGCCCTCGTGCGGAGGCTGCTGGCTAAGCAGCTGGTGTCGCCCGTGTGCTGGGAGCAGACGTTGCAGGAGCTCTATGCAAGGGAACGGGGGAAGGGCTTCCCCCACACCTACGAGGTGGGGCCTGGCCGGCAGCTGGGGGCCACGCTACAGAGGTGCAACCTGAAGGCCTTCAGGAGTTACACACATGTTGACGTCGTCACCCCCCAGGACTGATGTAACCATAGAGACATGAGGCGTGATTTCATATGAAGACATCTAGTGTGTGTTTTTAAGATAATTAAAAGCTTTGATGGTATTTTTGTGTGTTCTGAGAGACCTCATTTTTCAGAAATTTCTACAGCTACTAAAGGAAAGAGGCATGACAAATAGTTATCAGAATATTAGAGCTAAACAGAGCTCATTTGTGTAAAAGTTGCCACTGCAGATACATTATGCAACAGAAGCAGCACCTTCTGCAGGAAGCGGAATCTCTGATCTCCCATAGTGCCTCTGAACCGCCACTCAGCTCAGCCATCAGACAGCGCTGTTCTCACTCAAGAATCATCACTTATATATATATGTGGGGCAGTTTTATTTATTTCAATTTTTGTACAAAACTTACTCTGGAGAAAACCAGCTCCCTGTAGAGAATTGTAAACAAGCCCAGCAGAATGTACCACAGAAAAAAAAAAGTTTTTACCCCAATTTTTCCCCATAATGTGAGCCAGTCATTATAAAGGTAGACTGTGAACCAGTCACAGGTATATTCAGTGAACCAGCACTTCATGTTAAATACTTTCCATTTTATGTTACTGAAAAGGTTTTGTTATGATATATTCTTTTTAATTTTCCTGTGATGGTGTTTACGTAGCGGCCAAAGCCCGGCCTTCGCCACCCTTCCCGCTTTCCTCCGTGTCTCCGCATCTCCTCTCAGAAGTAGCTCCAGGCCGCTGCTGTCACCAGCAGGATCAAGGCCACCAGTCCCCCACTGGGGTGAACACTGACCTGGGTGGTGACAGAGTGACACACATCACTAACATTGTTGCTAAAGGGAGTTTGCAATGTGCTAGAAAAGTGTCACATATGGAACTGGGTCATGACTGAGGTGGAGCATGTGACCAGGATGAATAAGAATGGAAGGTTCTAACCCAAATTCTCCATCTCTCAACTGTCTGGGTCATCTGTCGGCAGAGCAGCTCAGTCAGCCACCCTTGGATCACTGTGGTTACCGTGTTCAGTTCCCGCCAGACACCAGGAAACACCCTGAAATACAGCCACATGAGTTCAGTGACTGAAGCAGCTTTTTCATGGAACTGTTTGAAAAATAAAAATATATTATGAAATTTTGGGAAAATTCAGAAACAAAAACCAGAATTTTTCAGTGCAGTAATTCTTATCAGCTTTATTTTTCAGGAAAATCTGTACATTCCTGAACCAAAACCCTTCATTAAAAATAAACCAGGAAACACAACTCTTCAGCAATGAAGCACATTTTACAAGTGTTCCTAGATGGGCTGGCTTGGTGTATACGGCTTACCAGTAGGGGGCACCCCTGGCCAACAGATTGCCAATATCTCCTGGGAGCCATGCTGCCAGGTGGGCGTCGCTCAGCTGCCGATTCAGCTGGTCTCCGATCGCAGCCAGCTGCTGGCCGATGTGCCGCGCCGCCCTATGGCACAGCTCACAGTCAAAGTGGGGCCAGGGACAGGAAGTGACACGGTCAAACTGGGAGCAAAGGAATGCATGACCTCATACACAGTCACAGCACAGAAGGTAGGGGGAAAGGCGTGGTTATAGCTTCTTATCTCATGTTCACATCAGATTGAAGGTTGTTGGGAGTGGCGGAGATCCATGCCCATATCAGAGAGAAGGTTATTAGGGGAGGGGTGTTTACATCATGCCTGCATGAGAAGGATGCTTGCTGAGAGGGAGGTGCTTACCTCACATCTACATCAGCGTGAAAGCCATTGTCTGCCTCACTGGAACCAGCCTGGAGACGCCTCATCTTATTGGGTTCTTTCCCCTGAGCAACCATCTTGTTCCTGGTTTAAATAATCCACAGTACAGGTGCCCTGTGTTTGCGTGTCTGTTTACCGCATGACACCTGTGTACTGTGTATGTCGAGCTATATTTGTACTGGCATGAGGTAAGAGTGCATGTGGAATGCTGTGTGCTGCGTACTGTACACAGGACTTTCAGCCATCTGTGACTGTAACATCCCGATATCCGTGAGCAAACAAAGCCTCACGTGACCAAGGGGTTTCGGTTTTGTTGCAAATGAAACAGCTGCCTGTCGCTCACTTCACTATTCTATCAAAAGATGATTGCGTCTGCTGCCGCAGAATATCCGATTTCATTTTGTGTCTGTACCCAGCTACACATTTGGCAAAGATTCCAAAAAAAAATAAAAAATCTGTTTTTTACTTTCCTTTCCTGTAATGCCGTGCTAGATCCCCCCCAGCCCCATTAATGGTGAAATGCTCACAACAGCCATAGTTAAAATTCTACACTATGTTTCTCTCTTATTTGTCCTGTCTGCCAGGCAGAGCCGGTTTGAATGCAAATGGAACATGGTCATTACACAAATTACTGCCCTCCGCACAACATCCATGGCACACACCAATGCGAGAGATACTGGTGGGATTTACTCCTAAATGTTCAAAGTGCCAGGCTTTATAAAAAAATCAACAGCTGTTTAAAAAACCGAGTAACAAATCAACTTCATCGATAAGATAATGTCTAATCACTAAGGTTGGGTTTACAGCAGTATGTGTACATTGTGTGTACAGGGTTATGGTTTCTCCCAAACGGAATGACGTAATGCAAGTCTCAACACTACTTTATTGATTAATATTACTGGATGTTTTTACTAACAAAACTCATTTCTGTTTTCAAGGGTTCAGCAGCAGCCCTTCTGAGACTGAATAACATCAGTTCAGTTTAACTACTTTGCGACACTAACATTCATCAACAGATGGTTCCTCACCTACCTTGGTAAACTGAAAGTAAAATTTCCTTTTGAATTAATCTTTAAGTGAGACCCTTTAAGATATTTATATAGATAAGTAAATTTAGACAACTTATCAAATACTTTCTGTATTTAAAAGGAGTGTTTTCAGTTCAGTCACCTGAAATTGAATATAAATATTCTAAGAGGTAATTCAGTTCACTTTTGAAAACCCAGACTGAGAATCAGAACCAGCATGAGATTTATAACTGGGATTATCTGCGGTGGTAAGGATGGCATTTATTTTAATTTAAACTTTTGTAAATCACCATGTTCATGTACTGATGGCTTTCTATGTAAGGTTTGCATAATGCTGTACATAATCAATATCCCCAGCAGGGACGAATCCGCAGCCATCTCTGTTTAACAACAAAGGACAGGTGCATTGAAAAAGACTGGTCTTACCTGATAGCTTGTTGAAGATTAAAGTGAACGCCGCCCTACCACACAAAATTTGACAAGGTTACATTTAACACATTGATTTTTATTTAACATATAGTAATAATGCATTTTAAATCACATTGAAGTACTTACAGCAGCGTCCTTTAATCTTCTTGTTTTCAGGTAACTAACAGCAGCCCCTGTCACTGTGACCACGCCCAAGGGACTTTCTCCAGGAAGAGTGTAAATGAGTGTTTAATTGTGAAACCACAAGAGGGCGCACTCTTGCCTATCGGCCATAAAGACACAGCGAGCAAGTCAGCAGGAATCATCTTGAACATGTGTGCTGTGAGGCTGAAAGCAGGTGAAGTGAGTCATCGGATGAAGAGAATCAATTTAACCTTTATGATATTGAACCTCAATAGCCAAACAATTTGTCTTCAACCCTTCTTAACAATAAACAATAAAATAGTTTTGATGTATTATAAACAAGTGATGCAAATATGGTCTTGTCTCGTATTAAAAACAGATTAATGACACTTAGTCATGGAACTATAGTTATAGATACCATTGTGCAATCATGCATTTATCCATTTTCTGTATCCCCTTGTCTTATTTAGTGCTGCAGGTGGTCCAGAGCCTATCCCAGGCTTGAAACCTAATCCCAGAGGTGTGAGACAACAGTACCAAGCACTGCACCACCATTCTGCAATCATGTCATAATTATTACTCTCAGTACTATGATCTGCTAAACACTGATGAGAAAGTGTTTATATAAGGTCTGAACTTTGACAGCTTAAACTTATTTTGCTCAAAACCTCATTAGGCATCATTAGAGCTGCAAACCTTAAACCATTTTTTAATACTCATATTACCTCCTTACCCAAGAGATGCTTTCTACATCTGTTAAATATTGTAATTCTAAAGTGTCTTTGTTCTGATAGTACTGTTAAATACACCTTCAACTATAGGCCTCCTAATCTCAGCATTTAAATGTAGACCAAATACTTACTGATTGGTTCCAAGTTACCTCACCTTAACTAAGTGTAATTTACTTTAAACACTGCTGGTGTTTTTGTATTTCCTACCACATTTATTTTATTATTTATTGAGCAGAGACTTTTGTCCAAAGCCACACACAAGTAAGGGTCAGAAATCATGGTCAGCTAGTGTTCCGGGAGCAATAGGGGTTAGGGGCCTTGTCCAGGGGCCCACCAGTGATATGGTTACTCTCCTGGTCATTGGGACCTGAACCCAGCTAGTGTTCTGGGAGCAGTAGGGGTTAGGGGCCTTGCCCAGGGGCCCACCAGTGATATGATTACTCTCCTGGTCATTGGGACCTGAACCCAGCTAGTGTTCCGGGAGCAGTAGGGGTTAGGGGCCTTGCCCAGGGGCCCACCAGTGATATGGTTACTCTCCTGGTCATTGGGACCTGAATCCAGCTAGTGTTCCGGGAGCAGTAGGGGTTAGGGGCCTTGCCCAGGGGCCCACCAGTGATATGGTTACTCTCCAGGTCATTGGGACCTGAACCCAGCTAGTGTTCCGGGAGCAGTAGGGGTTAGGGGCCTTGCCCAGGGGCCCACCAGTGATATGGTTACTCTCCTGGTTATTGGGACCTGAACCCAGCTAGTGTTCCGGGAGCAGTAGGGGTTAGGGGCCTTGCCCAGGGGCCCACCAGTGATATGGTTACTCTCCTGGTTATTGGGACCTGAACCCAGCTAGTGTTCCGGGAGCAGTAGGGGTTAGGGGCCTTGCCCAGGGGCCCACCAGTGATATGGTTACTCTCCTGGTCATTGGGACCTGAACCCATGACCTTATGGACATGACCACAAACCCCATGCCCACTGAGCTACACACATAATATCTTCCCTTCCATCATATCCACTTTGTCAACCTATCCATATTCACTGAACAGACCATCTTAGTAAGCAACTGGTTCTTGGGTGTTTGACTTCTAAACAATAATATATTCCAACACATTTAAAATACAAACATGTAAAAAACACATTACGTAAATTCAGTGATTAAACCATTTTCTTGATAGGCTCGTGGATAGTTCTGGACCAAAGAGTAACTAGTATTGCCTGAATACACACTAACATTGAACTGGAGGAAAGTCAATGTTGCCATTATTGAAATAGCTGAGGTATTTCTAAGTATGCACACAAATCATGACGACATTGTTGTCATTTGGTACCAATGTGGTCACAGACACCTTTCCTGCTTTGTCCTGCCAACAATAATGTTCCATAGAAAACAAGAGCAGGATAAATAATATTGTCCACCCACAAAATGCACGAGCGGGATGTTACTCACCCGGAAGAGGATCGTTTCTGTACTCAGCCGTCTGCTCTGTTTTGCTTTTCTACAGGTTTATACAAAATAAGTTTCTAGGTTCAGATGAATAGATAAACGCCAAAATTACACAAAACCTTACAGCCAAAAGCATGGATAAAACTGAAACACGGCTTTGTTTAATAACTCGCGTGGCTGCTGGTCATTACTTTTCCTACGCAAATTGAGATGATGACAGTTATTTTTTTCATGATCTAAAAGGATCAGTTTTATTCTGAGAGAGACGCTCCCTTTGTAGGGAAGGCTTCAGAAAGTCTTCAGCTTTAGTATGATCGCTCCCCTGAGGATGATGTCATCTCCCCCATGCTGGTCTCCCTAAAAGCCCTGTTCCGATTGTCCTCCTCCCCTCCTGCTTGCTTTGAGGCGTTTATGATATCTTTAATCTAACGATGAAGGGAGCAAAGCATTATAATTATGCCCAATTATCACGACAGAAAGCGGTGTATAGATTGCGCCAACGTAGCCCGATGTCTGCCTTTCGTCTTGTATTCCATATTTAGGCTAAATCGATTTATTTGAACATGAATGATCTGTTGGGCAGATTACCGATACATATCATACATGGAATAGTCGAAAAAGAAAACCGTAAACGAATCATTTCCATTGTCATTACTCTACACCTAGTTCCAGGTTTATTTTGCGCCTTTTCGCTTTGGTTCAGTGTTCGTGTTTAAATTCATGAACTCTTTTGCTTGCTTCATAATATCTGTACAGATTTACATACATGTTTATGTAAAAATAGCATGAAAGTCGTGTTAACGCAAAATATAAACAGCAATTTCTGTTTGATTCGCGATTTGTTGAACGATGTTAATTAATGTACAAACAGGTAAGAAATACATAGGTACTTGATAAGGTCCATTAACTAACAGGAAAAATACCCATCTACATAGGAACTATGCCAATGAGATACCCATGAGAATTAATTCACTATTAAAATTATTGATAGGATTTATTTGTAGGACTACTATTTGTGCCAGCCTAGGCTATGTTATAATAATGAATACTTATATTTTGTTGCTTATTTACAAATCGAACCAAACTTATAAGAATAATGATAACAGAACTTTCCAATGCCTTCCCAGATAATAAATACACCACTAGGCTACATACTATTTATTTTAATTTAAATTTGTTCAATGGTGATTCTTGGTGTCAAGCAAGTTAGGAGTCCCACCCTGGATCGAGCACGTTTACCTGAGATTTACATTTAATTTGAGAAATGTTCTCTTTTGCTGGTGCATATGGTGTCCTTCATTCTGGGTGACTGAATGAGCCGGCGCTGGTAAGTCATGAGCTAGGTTGAACTTTTGAACATCTACTGACCACTGAAAACATGTACATTCTAGGATAATGGTCTCGTTTATCTGTTCGTGATTTTAGAAATCTAAATCCACAGTCTTTCTTAATAGAAACTTATAAAAACAAAAGTGTAGCCAAAGATGCACTATTTTATCCAGCCATTGATAGATTCATTTTCCTACAGCTTTCACTCTCGCGGTAATCCAATCATTTTCTTTGATCGAAACTATGATGAGACTCAAAGCTTTCCCGGAATCCCAGCTCACGTGGTTCGCAGTGTTTTATGACGAGAAACACTAAAGTTGTAAAGAAATATTGACGCAGCAAGCTGGCACCAAATGCCCTTAAAAACTGTAATCGGCTTATCTCGTAACCTACAGAAGAGCAATGCATGATTTTTATAACAATGTTGTTGCAAACATTTATTCTTGTTGGCTTATTGTCATCGATGTAGTTGTAGATTTAAGGGAGACATAAGCATCAACAGGAGCGTCACTAGAGATTTATGAAAATGGAGGGCTAAGCTTTTATGATGGCTGTCTGATTTAAATGAAAATAAATTAGAACATGGGAGGCGAGGTGGACCAGTAGTTAGAGCCGTTGCCTCACCCCTCTGGGAACAGGCTTTGAGTGTCTGCCAAGGCTCCATGTGCGATGGGTTGGCGCCTCATCCTGGGCTGCTCCCTGCATTGCGTCCGTAACTTCCGGTATAGGCATAGGCTCCGATTATTTTAAATAATTTGATGGATGAATGAACGAGAACACACTATTTAAACGAATTAGTCTGCATCTATCTATCTATCTATATCTATCTATCTATCTATCTATCTATCTATCTATCTATCTATCTATCTATCTATCTAGCTATCTATCTAATTTCTTTCCGGGGGATGGGATAAAGCCTCCTAAAATAGCACAAGCGACGCCCCTGGCCATCAGTTAATATTTCCAGTATCATAGTGTTTATAGTAATGCACTATTACACGGCGTGTACTTCTAGGAAGAGTAAATGCGCTTCCCAAGAAGCCAACCCGCAGCGGCCGCCAGTACTCGGTTCAGTCGGAGCGCCTTAACTCCATTTTTAGGCTTGTGGCGCCCTCCAGTGGCAAACACGTGTATGGCATTTGGCGTTGGCGCGAAACATCACAAACTGCGAGACTGATGACACAAGTATGATTTTTGTAAGAAGCAGTGGCGGGCTCAGACTGTTTGAATGGTAGGGGCACCGAATTCATGACGTGCCCCCCACTAAGATGTAAAATATGTTATTTTATTTATCAACAAGAATATCCGTTTATTGACTGAATTTATTACATTTTAATTTTATTTATAAACTTTATTGTGGCATCCTAGGCCATAATTGGTCTTTTAATATTAAATATGATGTTTAATGTATCACAACACATCCATGTAAAGCGCCTTGGGATGACTCTGTTGTGAAAGGCGCTATATAAAAATAAATTGAATCTACTTGAATTAAATAAATCTAACTTAGGGTAATCTAACCTAACCTGAAGGAAACAACAAGAGGCAGCCTTACAGATTCAACTAATGTCTTGTCGACTACAGAGGCTCCCTAGAAGTACACTTTCTTGCATATAGCAGCACCCTGAGGTACATTATTTCATCTCATTTCTGTACAGGAAATGGCATCTCATAGTGGAGCACGGCATCTCATTTTCTTCATTGGAAGTCAAGTCAAAGTCAAAGATATTTTATTGTCAATTTACATTATATGTGCAAGACATACAGGAGAACCGAAATGCCATTTCTCGCTCACTGGTGTGCAAACCATACAGTTACAAAATTATAGACATTCTATACAAAAAGACAGATAACAAGACACAGGACAAAGTGACAAGGCCAGAGACAAATTGACAAGTGCAGATGGTACAAAGTGCACATGGTAACAATAAATATATGGTCAGTTGTGCAAATGATAGCAGTTTAAGAGGCAGTTGTGCAAATAGAAAGAATAGAAGAGGTGATTGTGCAAATGGTAATAATATTAAGGTAGTTATGTAAATGGTAAACATAGATAAAGTAGTGATGCAAATGGTGAACAATACAGTGCAAATGGTAGCAATCATGCAAGTCAAATACAGAGGAAAGGTATGAGTGTAAACAATACTTGAGGTAGTCAGTGAATAAATAAATTAAATTACTGTCCAGGGGCAGGAGGCAGAGTGGGGGGGGGTAATGGACAGAGTTCAGCCTCATGACAGCCTGGTGGATAAAGCTGTTTAGGAGCCTTGTGGAGCCCGGGGGGTCCGGTACCTTCTTCCTGAAGGCAGGAGGCTGAAGTGGGAGTGTAAGGGGTGGGAGGAGTCACCAGCATTGCTGATGGCTTTGCGGGTGAGGAGGGTATGGAAAGTGTCCATGAGGGGGGGCAGGGAGGTGCCGATGATCTTGCTGGCTGTGTTCACTACCCATTGCAGAGCCTTACGGCAGGAGGCAGAGCAGCTTCCGAACCACACAGCCATACAGCCAGTGATGATACTCTCAATAGTGCCTCTGTGAAAAGAGAGCATGATGGGGGGTGGAACGTTCGCCCTCCTCAGTTTGCAGAGGAAGTAGACACGTGTTTGTGCCTCCCTGGTCAGTGATGTGGTGTTATTGGTCCAGGAGAGATCCTCAGAGATATGCACCCCCAGAAATTTGGTTGTTGTGACCCTCTCCACAGCAGCACCGTCGATGGTCAGTGAGGCATGCTGAGGAGGTCTTCTCCTGAAATCTATAACCATGTCTTTGGTCTTCCTCACATTGGAAGGGCAGCCATCACAGATATTTTGCAGGGCCACTTCATCACACTTTCTCACCTGGAAGGGCACTTTAAAGGGCATGAATGATTTTTTTTCCACCAGAAATGAACGCATAGGGCACCTTATATGGCACTGCATCTCATTTTCTTCACTGGAGGGGCATCCATTACAACAATTATCCACTTACACATAGACAGATACCGTATACATCACTGCATCTCATTTTATCTATTATTGAGACACCTACATGACCACTTTATCATGTTTTCCTGTCACTTAGTAGTACCCTTTACATTGTATCCCATTATCTCTACTGGAAATGAACCCTTGGGGGCACTTGATCATGGAAGAGTGGCACAAAGGACACCCTTTTCCCTTGGAAGGGTACCCATAGGAGCCGCTTAGACCATTGTAAGGGCACCTTATAGGGCACTGCACCGCATTCTCTCTACTAGAAGGGCAGTTCATAAAGGCACCCTTTTCCACTGAAAGGGTACCCATAGGAGCCGCTTAGACCATTGTAAGGGCACCTTATAGGGCACTGCACCGCATTCTCTCTACTAGAAGGGCAGTTCATAAAGGCACCCTTTTCCACTGAAAGGGTACCCATAGGAGCCGCTTAGACCATTGTAAGGGCACCTTATCGGGCACTGCACCACATTCTCTCCACTAGAAGGGCAGTTCATAAAGGCACCCTTTTCCACTGAAAGGGTACCCATAGGAGCCGCTTAGACCATTGTAAGGGCACCTTATAGGGCACTGCACCGCATTCTCTCTACTAGAAGGGCAGTTCATAAAGGCACCCTTTTCCACTGAAAGGGTACCCATAGGAGCCGCTTAGACCATTGTAAGGGCACCTTATAGGGCACTGCACCGCATTCTCTCTACTAGAAGGGCAGTTCATAAAGGCACCCTTTTCCACTGAAAGGGTACCCATAGGGGCCGCTTAGACCATTGTAAGGGCACCTTATAGGGCACTGCACCGCATTCTCTCTACTAGAAGGGCAGTTCATAAAGGCACCCTTTTCCACTGAAAGGGTACCCATAGGGGCCGCTTAGACCATTGTAAGGGTACCTTATAGGGCACTGCACCGCATTCTCTCTACTAGAAGGGCAGTTCATAAAGGCACCCTTTTCCACTGAAAGGGTACCCATAGGGGCCGCTTAGACCATTGTAAGGGTACCTTATAGGGCACTGCACCGCATTCTCTCTACTAGAAGGGCAGTTCATAAAGGCACCCTTTTCCCTTGAAAGGGTACCCATAGGGGCCGCTTAGACCATTGTAAGGGTACCTTATAGGGCACTGCACCGCATTCTCTCTACTAGAAGGGCAGTTCATAAAGGCACCCTTTTCCCTTGAAAGGGTACCCATAGGGGCCGCTTAGACCATTGTAAGGGCACCTTATAGGGCACTGCACCGCATTCTCTCTACTAGAAGGGCAGTTCATAAAGGCACCCTTTTCCACTGAAAGGGTACCCATAGGGGCCGCTTAGACCATTGTAAGGGTACCTTATAGGGCACTGCACCGCATTCTCTCTACTAGAAGGGCAGTTCATAAAGGCACCCTTTTCCACTGAAAGGGTACCCATAGGGGCCGCTTAGACCATTGTAAGGGTACCTTATAGGGCACTGCACCGCATTCTCTCTACTAGAAGGGCAGTTCATAAAGGCACCCTTTTCCCTTGAAAGGGTACCCATAGGGGCCGCTTAGACCATTGTAAGGGCACCTTATAGGGCACTGCACCGCATTCTCTCTACTAGAAGGGCAGTTCATAAAGGCACCCTTTTCCACTGAAAGGGTACCCATAGGGGCCGCTTAGACCATTGTAAGGGCACCTTATAGGGCACTGCACCGCATTCTCTCTACTAGAAGGGCAGTTCATAAAGGCACCCTTTTCCACTGAAAGGGTACCCATAGGGGCCGCTTAGACCATTGTAAGGGTACCTTATAGGGCACTGCACCGCATTCTCTCTACTAGAAGGGCAGTTCATAAAGGCACCCTTTTCCACTGAAAGGGTACCCATAGGGGCCGCTTAGACCATTGTAAGGGCACCTTATAGGGCACTGCACCGCATTCTCTCTACTAGAAGGGCAGTTCATAAAGGCACCCTTTTCCACTGAAAGGGTACCCATAGGGGCCGCTTAGACCATTGTAAGGGTACCTTATAGGGCACTGCACCGCATTCTCTCTACTAGAAGGGCAGTTCATAAAGGCACCCTTTTCCACTGAAAGGGTACCCATAGGGGCCGCTTAGACCATTGTAAGGGTACCTTATAGGGCACTGCACCGCATTCTCTCTACTAGAAGGGCAGTTCATAAAGGCACCCTTTTCCACTGAAAGGGTACCCATAGGGGCCGCTTAGACCATTGTAAGGGTACCTTATAGGGCACTGCACCGCATTCTCTCTACTAGAAGGGCAGTTCATAAAGGCACCCTTTTCCCTTGGAAGGGTACCCATAGGGGCCGCTTAGACCATTGTAAGGGTACCTTATAGGGCACTGCACCGCATTCTCTCTACTAGAAGGGCAGTTCATAAAGGCACCCTTTTCCACTGAAAGGGTACCCATAGGGGCCGCTTAGACCATTGTAAGGGTACCTTATAGGGCACTGCACCGCATTCTCTCTACTAGAAGGGCAGTTCATAAAGGCACCCTTTTCCACTGAAAGGGTACCCATAGGGGCCGCTTAGACCATTGTAAGGGCACCTTATAGGGCACTGCACCGCATTCTCTCTACTAGAAGGGCAGTTCATAAAGGCACCCTTTTCCACTGAAAGGGTACCCATAGGGGCCGCTTAGACCATTGTAAGGGCACCTTATAGGGCACTGCACCGCATTCTCTCTACTAGAAGGGCAGTTCATAAAGGCACCCTTTTCCACTGAAAGGGTACCCATAGGGGCCGCTTAGACCATTGTAAGGGTACCTTATAGGGCACTGCACCGCATTCTCTCTACTAGAAGGGCAGTTCATAAAGGCACCCTTTTCCACTGAAAGGGTACCCATAGGGGCCGCTTAGACCATTGTAAGGGTACCTTATAGGGCACTGCACCGCATTCTCTCTACTAGAAGGGCAGTTCATAAAGGCACCCTTTTCCACTGAAAGGGTACCCATAGGGGCCGCTTAGACCATTGTAAGGGTACCTTATAGGGCACTGCACCGCATTCTCTCTACTAGAAGGGCAGTTCATAAAGGCACCCTTTTCCACTGAAAGGGTACCCATAGGGGCCGCTTAGACCATTGTAAGGGCACCTTATAGGGCACTGCACCGCATTCTCTCTACTAGAAGGGCAGTTCATAAAGGCACCCTTTTCCACTGAAAGGGTACCCATAGGGGCCGCTTAGACCATTGTAAGGGTACCTTATAGGGCACTGCACCGCATTCTCTCTACTAGAAGGGCAGTTCATAAAGGCACCCTTTTCCACTGAAAGGGTACCCATAGGGGCCGCTTAGACCATTGTAAGGGCACCTTATAGGGCACTGCACCGCATTTTCTCTACTAGAAGGGCAGTTCATAAAGGCACCCTTTTCCACTGAAAGGGTACCCATAGGGGCCGCTTAGACCATTGTAAGGGTACCTTATAGGGCATTGCACCGCATTCTCTCTACTAGAAGGGCAGTTCATAAAGGCACCCTTTTCCACTGAAAGGGTACCCATAGGGGCCGCTTAGACCATTGTAAGGGCACCTTATACGGCACTGCACCGCATTCTCTCTACTAGAAGGGCAGTTCATAAAGGCACCCTTTTCCACTGAAAGGGTACCCATAGGGGCCGCTTAGACCATTGTAAGGGTACCTTATAGGGCACTGCACCGCATTCTCTCTACTAGAAGGGCAGTTCATAAAGGCACCCTTTTCCACTGAAAGGGTACCCATAGGGGCCGCTTAGACCATTGTAAGGGCACCTTATAGGGCACTGCACCGCATTCTCTCTACTAGAAGGGCAGTTCATAAAGGCACCCTTTTCCACTGAAAGGGTACCCATAGGGGCCGCTTAGACCATTGTAAGGGTACCTTATAGGGCACTGCACCGCATTCTCTCTACTAGAAGGGCAGTTCATAAAGGCACCCTTTTCCCTTGAAAGGGTACCCATAGGGGCCGCTTAGACCATTGTAAGGGTACCTTATAGGGCACTGCACCGCATTCTCTCTACTAGAAGGGCAGTTCATAAAGGCACCCTTTTCCCTTGAAAGGGTACCCATAGGGGCCGCTTAGACCATTGTAAGGGCACCTTATAGGGCACTGCACCGCATTCTCTCTACTAGAAGGGCAGTTCATAAAGGCACCCTTTTCCACTGAAAGGGTACCCATAGGGGCCGCTTACACCATTGTAAGGGTACCTTATAGGGCACTGCACCGCATTCTCTCTACTAGAAGGGCAGTTCATAAAGGCACCCTTTTCCACTGAAAGGGTACCCATAGGGGCCGCTTAGACCATTGTAAGGGTACCTTATAGGGCACTGCACCGCATTCTCTCTACTAGAAGGGCAGTTCATAAAGGCACCCTTTTCCCTTGAAAGGGTACCCATAGGGGCCGCTTAGACCATTGTAAGGGCACCTTATAGGGCACTGCACCGCATTCTCTCTACTAGAAGGGCAGTTCATAAAGGCACCCTTTTCCACTGAAAGGGTACCCATAGGGGCCGCTTAGACCATTGTAAGGGTACCTTATAGGGCACTGCACCGCATTCTCTCTACTAGAAGGGCAGTTCATAAAGGCACCCTTTTCCACTGAAAGGGTACCCATAGGGGCCGCTTAGACCATTGTAAGGGTACCTTATAGGGCACTGCACCGCATTCTCTCTACTAGAAGGGCAGTTCATAAAGGCACCCTTTTCCCTTGGAAGGGTACCCATAGGGGCCGCTTAGACCATTGTAAGGGTACCTTATAGGGCACTGCACCGCATTCTCTCTACTAGAAGGGCAGTTCATAAAGGCACCCTTTTCCACTGAAAGGGTACCCATAGGGGCCGCTTAGACCATTGTAAGGGTACCTTATAGGGCACTGCACCGCATTCTCTCTACTAGAAGGGCAGTTCATAAAGGCACCCTTTTCCACTGAAAGGGTACCCATAGGGGCCGCTTAGACCATTGTAAGGGCACCTTATAGGGCACTGCACCGCATTCTCTCTACTAGAAGGGCAGTTCATAAAGGCACCCTTTTCCACTGAAAGGGTACCCATAGGGGCCGCTTAGACCATTGTAAGGGTACCTTATAGGGCACTGCACCGCATTCTCTCTACTAGAAGGGCAGTTCATAAAGGCACCCTTTTCCACTGAAAGGGTACCCATAGGGGCCGCTTAGACCATTGTAAGGGTACCTTATAGGGCACTGCACCGCATTCTATCCACTAGAAGGGCAGTTCATAAAGGCACCCTTTTCCACTGAAAGGGTACCCATAGGGGCCGCTTAGACCATTGTAAGGGCACCTTATAGGGCACTGCACCGCATTCTCTCTACTAGAAGGGCAGTTCATAAAGGCACCCTTTTCCACTGAAAGGGTACCCATAGGGGCCGCTTAGACCATTGTAAGGGTACCTTATAGGGCACTGCACCGCATTCTCTCTACTAGAAGGGCAGTTCATAAAGGCACCCTTTTCCACTGAAAGGGTACCCATAGGGGCCGCTTAGACCATTGTAAGGGTACCTTATAGGGCACTGCACCGCATTCTATCCACTAGAAGGGCAGTTCATAAAGGCACCCTTTTCCACTGAAAGGGTACCCATAGGGGCCGCTTAGACCATTGTAAGGGTACCTTATAGGGCACTGCACCGCATTCTCTCTACTAGAAGGGCAGTTCATAAAGGCACCCTTTTCCACTGAAAGGGTACCCATAGGGGCCGCTTAGACCATTGTAAGGGTACCTTATAGGGCACTGCACCGCATTCTCTCTACTAGAAGGGCAGTTCATAAAGGCACCCTTTTCCACTGAAAGGGTACCCATAGGGGCCGCTTAGACCATTGTAAGGGCACCTTATAGGGCACTGCACCGCATTCTCTCTACTAGAAGGGCAGTTCATAAAGGCACCCTTTTCCACTGAAAGGGTACCCATATGGGCCGCTTAGACCATTGTAAGGGTACCTTATAGGGCATTGCACCGCATTCTCTCTACTAGAAGGGCAGTTCATAAAGGCACCCTTTTCCACTGAAAGGGTACCCATAGGGGCCGCTTAGACCATTGTAAGGGCACCTTATACGGCACTGCACCGCATTCTCTCTACTAGAAGGGCAGTTCATAAAGGCACCCTTTTCCACTGAAAGGGTACCCATAGGGGCCGCTTAGACCATTGTAAGGGCACCTTATCGGGCACTGCACCGCATTCTCTCTACTAGAAGGGCAGTTCATAAAGGCACCCTTTTCCACTGAAAGGGTACCCATAGGGGCCGCTTAGACCATTGTAAGGGTACCTTATAGGGCACTGCACCGCATTCTCTCTACTAGAAGGGCAGTTCATAAAGGCACCCTTTTCCACTGAAAGGGTACCCATAGGGGCCGCTTAGACCATTGTAAGGGTACCTTATAGGGCACTGCACCGCATTCTCTCTACTAGAAGGGCAGTTCATAAAGGCACCCTTTTCCACTGAAAGGGTACCCATAGGGGCCGCTTAGACCATTGTAAGGGCACCTTATAGGGCACTGCACCGCATTCTCTCTACTAGAAGGGCAGTTCATAAAGGCACCCTTTTCCACTGAAAGGGTACCCATAGGGGCCGCTTAGACCATTGTAAGGGCACCTTATCGGGCACTGCACCGCATTCTCTCTACTAGAAGGGCAGTTCATAAAGGCACCCTTTTCCACTGAAAGGGTACCCATAGGGGCCGCTTAGACCATTGTAAGGGTACCTTATAGGGCACTGCACCGCATTCTCTCTACTAGAAGGGCAGTTCATAAAGGCACCCTTTTCCACTGAAAGGGTACCCATAGGGGCCGCTTAGACCATTGTAAGGGTACCTTATAGGGCACTGCACCGCATTCTATCCACTAGAAGGGCAGTTCATAAAGGCACCCTTTTCCACTGAAAGGGTACCCATAGGGGCCGCTTAGACCATTGTAAGGGCACCTTATAGGGCACTGCACCGCATTCTCTCTACTAGAAGGGCAGTTCATAAAGGCACCCTTTTCCACTGAAAGGGTACCCATAGGGGCCGCTTAGACCATTGTAAGGGTACCTTATAGGGCACTGCACCGCATTCTCTCTACTAGAAGGGCAGTTCATAAAGGCACCCTTTTCCACTGAAAGGGTACCCATAGGGGCCGCTTAGACCATTGTAAGGGTACCTTATAGGGCACTGCACCGCATTCTATCCACTAGAAGGGCAGTTCATAAAGGCACCCTTTTCCACTGAAAGGGTACCCATAGGGGCCGCTTAGACCATTGTAAGGGCACCTTATTGGGCACTGCACCGCATTCTATCCACTAGAAGGGCAGTTCATAAAGGCACCCTTTTCCACTGAAAGGGTACCCATAGGGGCCGCTTAGACCATTGTAAGGGTACCTTATAGGGCACTGCACCGCATTCTCTCTACTAGAAGGGCAGTTCATAAAGGCACCCTTTTCCACTGAAAGGGTACCCATAGGGGCCGCTTAGACCATTGTAAGGGCACCTTATTGGGCACTGCACCGCATTCTATCCACTAGAAGGGCAGTTCATAACAGACCCTGAAATATGTAAAATGACTTGTAAAATTTTTCCTCGACTATTTTAGCATTATGACAAAAAAACTGACATTATATAGCTATCTCATAAAATGTACAAGTCTGCAAACATAATTGCTTTCAAACCATCAACCATCTCCAGCGTACGGTGCTCATGTCCAAAATCTCAAGCTCTGACTGCTAAGACATAATTTCATTTGATTTCTGCTTCATTTTAGTCTCATGTTGTAACATAGATTTGTCTGACCTGCTTTCTTATCTGAGAAACTCTTCTGTGCAAAGGTGAAAATTCTTCTGGGAGGCTGTGTCTTTTATCCTGCCATTTCCATGACACCGTGGGATTCCTTACCTGCAGTGGTAGCTAAGCGGGAAGAGATTTTTGTTTGCTTTATTTTGGGAAAGAAGCGGTTGTGCTTAAAAATGCTGGGATCTCTGTAAATGGGGCAGATACTGAATCATAAAGTGTCTGGTGAAAGTAAATGCTTGATGAAGAAGTCACAGGATGTTAATAAGTGTTAATGGTGAGACTTCCTGTATGGCAACCATGCAAATCTGTTGCATATGCAATCTTTCAAAAAGAATGGAGGTTGATGGCCTCTTTGTGTATCTTATCTGTGTCAGTCTAAGAAACAGAGGGATGGTTTGGTAAAGGTCTGCCGGCTTTGGAGCACGACAGTGATGTAAAAGTGAAGGGGCTCTTATTTCTGTTAGTCCAAGACACAGAGAAGACCTTACTGGCTCCCCAGTATACCCAACAAAATAGTCACTCAGATATTTCATCTCAGCCTGTCCAAGTTATCTGAAGGATTTTTAAATAGTATGAGTGGTTTATTAGGAGCAAACAATTAGAATATATTTTGAATATCTGTGGACAAATGATGAAACTGAGTGTGGTCATTGGCTTGATGCCTGTAGATACACATGTATGTTATTTATGGACCAGCCCTTTTGTCAGAATTCACCTCCATTGAATCAGAATGATTCTTTCACTGCAGTTCCGAGTGACGACTGTGTTGTGGAATGACATTGGCTTCTTACATCTCCATCACTTCAGATTTGCAGGTTGGGTGGAATGGCACCTGTCCACTTTCATACAGGAACCAGGCTGGAGCTGAGCTGTACTGTGAAGAAAGACTCCTTACAGTGTGGGACTCCTTACAGCGTGGTTCAATTGGTTTCGGTTTTCCACTACAGAAGGGTTGGTTTGGTAAAGGTTTGGCGGATTTTACAGTAATGTAAAATTGAAGAGGCTCTTATTTACTGTTTACGTGGTGTACATCATGATTTATTATGTGCTAATTTCCAATAGCAGGTCTGCGAGAACAGCCGTGTCATGCTAGCATCAAACGCTAGCTGGATTTGCAGCATGCATCCCTCCTGTTCAGCTGTTCTATAGCACTTTTTCAAGTAGGAAGTTGGAAATTTTCAGGTTCCAAGTTATCAGGAATGCATCAATACATCACAATGTGTGATACTACTAATAATAAATAATATACAGAATATGTCCATTTTCCCTTCAGATAATCAGTACATATTGAAGCAGATCTCCATTTTTTGTGGTCTCCGTGCATTTTGACCAAGCAGATGGTGGTGATTCAAACGGTTCAGATTATTCATGCTCTTGGCCCTGCTAGTAAGATTTGACTCGGCTACGGCTTGGTTCTTGGTGGCAGTGAAAAAGCGCCATAATAAATGTCTCAGAGAGTGTGTGCATATTTCTGGAAAACATAGGTATACAGAGTAGTGTTTGGAAAGTAAAGCAGCGTGTATCTGTGTGTAGGGAGGTTATTCCACATGCAAGGACGAGAAAATCCCTGGGAGGACCAGGAGAAACCTCCCTGAAAATGAGTCAGCGCATTACATCAACATCCCTTTTACCATTCCAAGGGATTCCCTGCTTTGTTTTCACAGGAAATCTGATGGAGGAGGGGGAATGTTATTACAGCCAAACTGTTTCATCGCACGTTACAGCTTCCCACACGTGTGACTGAAGGAAGTGCACACAGAATTTGTGGATCGGGCTTTGTAAATGTGTTTAAATGCCTATAATAGGCATGTAGCCAGGTACGGGTTTAACACCATCCCCCACCCCAAAATTTGCCCCACATAAATCGTGAAGCGTGTATGCATGCTAGATCGGTATTACACAGGGCCGGTCAATCCTAAGGGCGGCATAAGCGGTCGCTTAGTGCGCCGACTTCTGAGGGGCCGCCAAATTTCCACTCAATTTCACGTTGGCTCGGACGGGGGCGCCGGCACTGGTGCATGCCTAGGGCGCCACATAAGCTAAGGCCGGTACTGGTATTACACCTTTAATAACATTATCAAACACTGTCGGAGAGCTCGCAGGCTCGTTTATATCACGAAGCTACAGTCTATTTGAATACTCTATATGTCGCTCCTATGCGTTACTCTCCTGTCAATTTTGCTCATCCCTCATTCATTTAAATCCGTTTCATATTTTAGAGCCTTTCTTTCCTCAGTACTTAACTGTATTCGGTCACGAAACAAGCTTAGAAATGTATATGTTGAAAGGCAAATGAGATTATCTTAAATGAGAAATGTTATGTAATTACAATAGCTCGGAAACAGTACAGAAACTACTTATGAGATGGCAGTTGATCTTTACAGGTCCATTCCATACATTAACCCAAGAATACATTAAACATTCATAAATTGTTTCATTAATTGTAGAAAATGCATTTTTTGTTAGAATCCTAAAACAAAAATGTTACATGTGTTTCACATCCCTCTAAGATATTGAATTTAACATTTTTCAATTAACATCTAACGTTTATTGAGTCGAGGAGCGCGCCCGGCGCGCCGTCACAGCTAGAGCCGCTTCGCCTCCCGGGCGCGTCACCGCCGCCGCTCTCTCAGGGCGCAGCCGGCTGAGGGGGCCTGACGTCAGAGAGGCGCGCCGCTGCTCACGGTCACTCTTCTGTTAAGTGGAACTGCCCAGAAATAGTGCGGGGGAAAAGACCCACTGAAGTTTTCGCCGGGGCTTTGCAGCTGTCTGTCTTGTCGGATATTTGCTGGCTCAAGTTCTTGTGCCAAGGTAAAGACCGAAAGTTCGCTTTTACCGGAGTTGTGCCCCCTTGGTAAGTTTTCGTGGCTTGCTTGCTGGCCATCTTGCGACATACAGGGCTGCTAATGTTACACAAGTTAATGAAGGCTTTTAACTGCACTTTAAAGGGGCGCTAACCCCCAGGAGGGCTTCGTGATCTGTTCGGGTGACCGTTCCGCCCTAAAATTTACTTTATAACTTTTGATAGTTATGAATTCTTCAGAAATGCTAGTCCGTAGTATCCAGATGTTGTCATTACAGACATACTGTTGGAATAAACTTTTGAATTTTCCCGTTTTAGTTATGTGGAGGTCCATATTGGACCTTTGAATTTTCATGATATAAAACATTTCACTATGTTGAAATAACGCACGTTCACAATAATTGTTTTTGCTTGGGACAAGAGTTTTCTATTTACGAGGATATTTGTATTTATAGTTTTCTGTATATGTCGAAATCCGAATTGTTAAAATCAAGTCACATCCGTGTGTATGTATGTTTTTTCTTTGTGCGACAGTAAATGTTTGTATGGAGTAGAAAATATTGCATATTTGCATTGTGCTGCTACTTTATTTTTATTTGGGGGTGGGGGGGGGTTGTAATGTTGCGGAGGGAGGGGTGCGCGTTTGGAGGAGCAGTACGAAAGTACATTAAGCGAGGGTGAATGGCAGAAGGAGTTAATCGACTGGCTGAGCGATAACTTTCCTCCCCTGCGGCACGGTGGCTGTCGCTGGTTGGCGGTGTGCTGACTGGCTTTCCAGCTTCTGGCTGTGGGAATGCTCGTACGGGCGTGGGCCGCTGCTCGGGCTTGGCATTGTATTTCGCCAGGTAACTCGAACGGGGCCTCGCTCTGCACATGCCTTGGGGAAACTGGAAACCGCTTCTCGATGGGAAATGTTTAGCGACACCGGCTGTTTTAATGTTAAAATACAAACGCAGAAGCCCACTGTTCAGGGGTCTCGCTAATGAGTGCTGTCCGAATCTTACACCCAAATGAGAGTAAACTTTGACGACTTTTGGCCATTTACTACTCTCCAAGATAAACGAGAACTTACATTTCCGGCGTTTGGCAGATGCCCTTAGTCAGAGCGACTTAATAAATTCAATGTATGTCGAAAATAGCCTTGGGGGTAATCAAGTCATTTTTACTTTGTGATTTGTGCATTTTTTACCTTTTAGGGATTAATGTAGTAAATAAGAACAGTCTAATAGCACACTTTATACTTTGATAGGCTTTATCCTCCACGTTTCTAAGCAGATTCAACACCCATAAAACGCAAGTTTTGAAACAGGGCATGCCTTTCTGACTTGAAAAATGTATAAAAAATACTGTTCCTGTTTTTGCTCGTCGCTATGGTAGCACTAATCTAATCGCACACTGCAGAGTGAGGGACTGGAGGAGGGAGTGACATACTACTTAATTTTTTCCGGATTCCCCCACAATTAAACTATACTCTCTGCTGCTCCAGGAATGTAGGAGAACAATGGCATTGTCCACGGGGTTATGCCCCATGCTTGGCTGAGTCACATCCTGTAATGGTGCTGATGTTGCTTGAGAAACATGAGAGTAAAAAGTAACGGGTCAGTTTCGAGGGTGGGGTATCCGCTGTTGTACCCTTGAACAGGGAGCTTTATTTGACTTGTTCCAAACAAGTTGGGACAGCAGGAACAGTCAGTTCTGGTGGATAAAAGGCACCGGTAAAATCCAGGCGATGGACACATTAATTGGTTGTTACTACTGTGTCATCCAGAGAGAGTTGAATTTTTGATAGGCATGTTCCTCAGATGGTGTGGGTTTGTGGAAGGCTACAGGAGCTCTGCTTAAAATATATCTAGCTATTTGCAGCACTACCCTTGGGTGGTTCGTTTTACTGAGAAGGAAGTATCGGCGAAAGACGGAAGTGATGATAGTGACTCATGAATGACAAGTCCAGTGCTGAGGCGGGATGTGAGAGGTTTCTGTTTTGTTTATTGCTCCACGATAGAGATTAGGCCACTGTGAAAAGACTGTACTGCATACATGCACTCGTAGTCTGTCTTTTCTCTGGGTTGCACATAAATGTCCCCCCAGTAGCCATAATGTGCTCTGGTACTACACATCACTACACATCACTGCCACAGAGACATCTGGGTAATCGTGGCCTCTGTCACCAAGAAAAATAACATAAAGTGGTCTTAAAATAGAACAGACCATAGGTTAGGTTCCTGCAGTATCCTTGTTGTGTATTGTGTTGCTCTTGTGCCGATGCCAAGTTGCAGTAAACAAATAGGTACTTGTCATTTCTTGAAAGTTCACCCTAGTTGCCCTTTTGCCTTGTTGTGTCCTTGACCCCTGTATATTTAATGTTCTATTTGCATCTGTTGTATGTCTCTTTGGACAGAAGTGGATGCCAAATAGACAAATGTAAAACCTGAGAGCCTGGGCTGACTTCTCTGCGGACTGAGCCGTGTGTTTATGGAAAAGAATGAATCAGAGGAGGAGCAGGAGCCTGTCTGTACACATTCCAGCCCGTGAGCCTGTTTCAGCAGAACTCTGCAGCTGTTGTATAAGGATAATATGCAAAAGCGGAAATATATTTAGAAAGGGTTAGGGCAAGCTGTCTGCTGGTCACATGACCATCATTGGAGACTGTTTATAATAAATTTTCAACTGTTGTGTTCTTCTATAACTGGAATTCATGAAATGTGGTTTGTAAATTTTTCTTGAGTACCAAAAAAAGTTTTCTTTTTTATATTTCATGGAAAATCTTCTTCTCGCTTGTTTTAGTAATGAATTATAAGTGGCAGTGTCTCATGTTACCAGTGCTCAGGTCCCTTGTGCCAGGAGAGATGATGGCATGAGCTTTGGCCTATGTTGACCTTTGGCCTTCTGACTGGTATGAACAGTGCCGCATCAGGTGTCCGAAAGGGAAGTTGTGGCTTTGCCCAAGCTATTTTCCTGGTATCCAGGCAGCAAGTTGTTGGTCTGTTTGACTTCCTGAGCCTCAAATGACTCTTATTTCTGAAATGTCTCTTGCAACAGGCATTTCAGCGTTACTGTTACTGGCAGCTCTCCATGTGTTCAGCTTGCTAGCTATGTGTTCTGTGTTTTCCTCATTAGACCTGTGTTGGGGGGGGGGGGGGGATCTGCCTCCTGTCATCCCCTGATCTAGCTGCACTATACTGACCACTAGGCCCATACTGGCACAACATGCCCTCCCCTCCCCTTGGGGAGATCTCTGAGCAGCCTGGGACAAACACCAGAACACTTGGCTCACCGCTGTTTGGAGCCAGACTACTGGTTTCTGAGGGAAAAGGTCACTTGTGTCTCAGACATCTACATGCTTAAAAGTGACCGTTAAATTCCCTTTTTAGGGTTAGCTGGTGTTTTCATATACAGATGGCCCAAATGAGGAATTTGACATATGCACTCCCCCCCCCATCCCCCCCGCCGCACACACACACACCTGTCCCTGACATGCAAAATAAGGATTGCATCGTGTCACTCATGAGTTTCTACAACTGAAACTGAGTTCCTGAATCTGATGCCTTTCCTGAAGTTGGCAGACAGGCCTCCCTTTCAGAATGTTGTCTTACAGAGGTCTGAGACACACTAGGAGAGATGGAGCCCAGCCAGGGGGTCATGATCACCGAGGAGGTTTGGGTGAGCCCTGACACGCTGATGGAGGTGTTATGCACATCACTGCAACAACCCTGGAAGTTATTTAAACACCTGAGTCCAGTATCAGCCCAATGAAGACCGGTAATTAGCCTGTTCACTCCTGGAGAAGTTTTTTATTCAGAACTTTTCTGAACCGGTACTGCAGCAGCAGCATCCTGGGCCTTTTGTGGCCATTTGAAGAGCAATCTAAGTGGGAGCCTTGCCCTAATTGTAGGGGGGGGACCCTCATGATGATTAAGTTCAATTTAGTAAATTTTTATGTAGTGCCTATCGCAACAGAGTTGGTGCTTTACATGGGTGTGGTGTGATACATTCCTGCATCATTTATGCAGAATAATTTAAAAACAGGGAAAAGGGAAGACAAAGAAATGAAAGAAAGCGGAGGATGGAGGAGAGGAACCAAAAACTCCCAAGTAGGTGGAAAAAACACCCCTGGGGGGTCTGAGGTCACCTGGCTGCCCCCCCCCCCAGGCATGCTAATTATATAGAAAAAGAGAGTGGGCTGGCTTGCTAAAAGCAAGGAGTAAACTGGGGTCAAGGGCAAAGCCAAAGTCCATCACTGAGTCAGTTCTTCATGTCGGCCTGTGCAGGATGGCTGTGTGGCATTGCTCTAAGGAATTGTGGGAATTTTTCATTTACCTCCTCTACTGTCAGCTGACGGTGGGAAAATTTATAACTGAGCCAGACAGAGGAGAGACAGAATTCTGCTTAATATCAGCTGCTTCAAGAAAGTACCTGAAGTATGGTGCTTCAAGGTGATTTTCCACTGGCATAATAACTGGTACCGGCACTGAATGACATCACAGTGCAAAAAAATGGCTGAAGTATATTATAGGGCTGGCCAATATGGGATATTAATACCAAAGAGCAGGCTTTTTCTTACCTTCAGTTCAGTACGGACATTATAGCACAGGGAGTTTGTCTCACTGAAACATCTTTATTATTTAATTTTATTATCTTTATTAAGTATTTAACATTATTATTCCTTTTCAAGATTATCTAGTATGTTTAAAAATCAGTTTAAAGTTTACCTCCGCTGCTTTTGCATGAGTGCTTTGTGTGTTCTCTGAAACAGTCATAATCATTTTCATCCTTGCTGTTTAAATCACTCCTAGACACGTTTGTGAGAAATTTATGTTGAACCTACTTTTCTGTTTTATAAATACCCCAATATTTATTACAACAAAATTACATTGCAGTACTTAAAAATTGTCCAATACCATGCTGTCTTAGTATATTATACAAAATACTTTATTACTTTTCATTCTATCCTGATCTCTGGTTCTTCCAACCTAATCGCAGTTAAAGCATCATTTGCCCACGCATCCATTATTATTTTTATTTTATTTATCATTGTTTTCTGAGTTTGCAGCTGTTTTCACGGTGGCATTTCTGTTGAATTTCAGAGGCAGGCTTTTTGCATAACCATTTGACAAAGAAAGTCCCTCCCCAAAGTACCGTGCTGTCTTACCAAAGTACCAAAAAAGTACCCCCCCCCGGCACTTCTGGTACTGGCACTTTTGGTCTGGCTGTTTTGGTTGCCCTAACTCACAGGTGTCAAACTCCAGTCCTGGAGGACCGGAGACCTGCACATTTTTGGGATTTCCCTCGTTTAACACACATCTTTGTGCTAATTACCACACAGCTCTTGAGCTGAATAATTTGTGATGGAACAGGAAAAGAACTAAGCTACACTGGGTTCTGGCCCTCCAGGACTGGAGTCTGACACCCCTGCCCTAACTGAATGGCCAATTGAGCGTTTCCTTTTTGTTGTCAGAAGTTGATATGCCGGTCCTGGCATATGTTCATATCAATCATATGTTTGGCACAATCATTTCTTGTTTCCTTTTGCAGTTTGAGTAAACATTTACATTGAATAAACATTTACCTTTGGGAAAAACGTTAGAGAATCGTGATCTCAATTCAAGCAACAAAAGGCAATTTTTTTTTTCAGAATTGTGCAGCCCTATTTAGCTTTCTTTTTTTAAATTCTAAACTTTCCCTGTACCAGAATTCACCCTTGTCGTAGACAAGAATTCACAACCTTAAAAAAATTAAATGTTAAAAGCCTTCAAAATCTAAAACTAACAATACGTACTGATGTGTGTGCAGCGTTTCACTATTGTAATAATCTTAGTTTAAAAATGTGTATTTTTATGAAAATGGTGCTCCTTTAAAGTCGTGTCCCTGATTTTTGTCAGCTCCGTCAGATTTCTACACAAACACAATTTAATGTATCCTAAGGACCACTTCCTCAGTTCCTGGTTTAAAAATGAGAGAATACTGCTCAAGCACTGGTAAGCTCTCTTCTAAGTTCATGAAATAATATTGAATCAGGTATGTCTCAACCATAACAGGTCGACTCCATAGCCCTTTTAAATAAAACTAATTAAAATTATGGTTTTAATATGCATATGTTGGTTACCATTAAGAGAACTCTTTACAACTTTTAAAAATAAAATGGCTACTCATTACGATTGTGCTGTGAAATTAAAAAATATAACAATTTTGTCAACCCTGTCTCATTTTACAGGTTTCGATATGAGTTCTGAAACAGCTAAAAATAGTATGAATGTTTGAAATGATGTTCTTTGTGCTTCTAAGTTTTTAAAATGTACAGTTTTGTGACGTCAACACTGTCAGTTGGCTGTCAGCTCAGTCAGATGGATTTTTTCTGTTATTGATTGAAAGTATGCTTAGAATGTTAATGAGTTTGTCATTAAAAATTGTCATAATAGGGTTATAAATGTTTCATATTACACAAAAATTCATAATATTATAACTGATGGAGTTGATAAAACTTTTCAGCTGCAAAAAATACTGTTTAAAATGAAATAAAATGAAATCACTGGGAGGTTGGCCTGTTCCAAAGTTTAACAGCCACGACTTTGATCTTTTAAAATATATTTTCCATATTTTCAAGAGTGAGTGAATAAAAATGATGGAATAAAATATCTGCCAGGCTCTGGGATGCTGACTTGTTCTCTGTATGATTTCTTTCATTTCTTGATGCGCTTGAAGTCTCTTGTTGCTGGTTTGACGTTCCTTTTAGTGTGGGCTCTGACCTTACACTGGAGGCAGCCTGTGCACTGTTGGGTGTTTTTCTGAGACCATGCAGTGGGCGTGACTGAGGCTTGTGTGTCTCCAGTGAAACGGAAAGGTGGGGCTGCTGTAATGCCAACCAGAGCCGTGCCACTTTATCGACAATGTTTACCAGTGAAATCAACCATGCAACAGGTGGTGCTACATTCATGGAAGGGCTTTTCTGCAGTGAGCTGTACTCACTGGGGGTCCTGCACAGACCTCACCCCTCCTCTCCTCTCCTCCCTCTCTCCTTTTATCCCACACCTTCTCCCTGTTCAGCCTAGTTTGAAAGTGGACTCTGGTGTTCCTTGGAACAGTGACGCCATGCTGCCAATAACACTTGCCTGTTTTGCTTGCATAGTTTTCACCGTGATCTCCACTCAGCTGCTCTATAGCTCATCTTGTGTTTGTGCTTAAGCAGCCTTTACATAGCTGCTGGGTAGCGGGTGCTGGGGCGTGGGCCATTTCAACCTGGTTGTTTTGGCAGCCCCCATGGAAAGGTGTCCTTGGGGGGCAGTGGTATTTACCCAGTGCGAGGCTTTAGTGTTTATACCTCCAACCACAGTGTTCAGCCCACGGCTCCGCTGGTCTGCAGCCCACACCTTGCTCTTCTCCAATGTTTGGAGTTTGCTCATGAACCAAATCTGCTAGCGGTGTAAGTTTTGGCACACTAGCACATAAAGGTTGGTGTGTGTCTTGCCTCGTTTTCACCAACATGGAGCTTGTGCTGGGCTGGGTTTCTCTTGGTGCCTTTTGAGAACTTGCCCACATTTCCAGCGATTTCAAAAAAGAATGGAACAGAAATGTTACATAGATGGAAGTGAGTAAAATAAAGGTTCATATGAATTCCATTTTTTGGATTTATTCTGATTTCTATCTAAGTTGATCTTAAGTTTTTATACAACCAGTTTTGAATCTTGTTTTTGTAAGCAGCTGAACCAAAAATATCAGCCTTTGTCTCATAGTTTTCAGAGTATGACTCTTTGCGCTTTGTCCATATTGCCTGCATCCATTTTTATCCCCTTAAACGCTATTTGTCCGTGTGTGTGAGTGAGTTTATTCTTGCTCGCTTTTTTGTCGCTGTTCTTTTAGGATCATGCAATAAGAGTCTGCTAAAAATTGAACATTTCTTTCCACTTCATGATTTGTTCAGCACTTGAGTGTCATTTTTTTAACTCGATCCATGACATGTTTATAATTTATTAAATCTGGCCAGCAGATCAAGTTTTCATTTTCCACAGAAGAAGAAAATGATGATGAAACGTTCTGTTAATAAACTGGCAGTTTGTTTCACTGTCAGCACCTGCGATATCAGATAAAATTACAATAATTATGCATTGAATTCTGGGTATGTGGAATATTTCAATGTGATAGCCTGTCCCACTTTTATTGACGTTTTGGTTCCAAATTCTGTGAAGAGCTTTTCTGTAGTGCCGTGCTGGAGCCGTTTTTTCTAGCCCAGACCCAGTTTTTTCGTGGAACCATGCGCAGAACCAGTTCCAGTTTGGGGAAGAAGCCTTGCACCAGCTCCGGCACCGTGTTGCAGTAAACAAGGGATAAGAAAACACTTTGTCTGAAATTGGCTTGCTTTTTTGCCAAGGTCAAACCATTTATCCGGGGGTGGGTTATAAGCCTTGCTCAAGGACCCACTGGTGATGGGACTATTCTGTTGAGGCTGAGGCTGGTGCTCGAACCAGCTAGCTGATGGTCACTTAGCACTTAGTCTGCTCCATATCGCCCCCTTGTTTGTTGGATGTTAAGTTAAATCTAGGGCTGCAACTGACAGTAATTTTCATATTTGAGTATTCTATCGATTTATTTTTATGATTAATCAGGGAATCGTATAAAATAAGTATTTTGTTCATTTTGTTCCCTTATGCCTAGCAGGTCTTTGAATAAACTAATAGTGGTTTTCATGTCACAAAAAAAATTATTGCACTTATTGCACGAATTACCAATCAAAAAAAAAAATTTTTTTAAAGTGCCACTCCTGTTCAGTGCATGCCTGCCGTATTGCATCTTTATCTAATGTCTAATAAACTGCATCCATTTTTCGAATTCAGTACGAAATACCCTGTCTCATGCTATGATGTCATTCAGCACCGGTACCAGTTTTTATGGCAGTTCAAAACCAACACCTTGAAGTACCAAAAGTAAGGTACCTGGTGTGGTGGAAAAGCACCCTAAAAAGAGAATGCAGAATTATGGGATGCTTGAGACCCTCTTCGGGCAAAAGGAGGAATGCTCCCAAACTTGTGATAGATGACTGGTAGAAAACAGCAGAAATTCTTTCGCTTTCCCCATTTTCATTGTCTTCCATTCTTCCACACAACCACACACACCTCTTGATGTTCCAGTTAATATCGTCCGTGCCCTGCTGTTACGAGTTAAGCAGTTAAGTTATGAGTGTTGAACTTAATCTTTGTCAAGGTCTCACTCTTGCTGCTTTAGACTGCCTGACCCAATATCTTTGGTCCGTCTGGTATAGGTATTAGTTGTTTTGTATTGGATGGGCTTGTGTTGGCCCTTCGGTTTACACTAGAAGCCACTGTTTGATTTGAGGAAGACGTGTGTGTGTGTGTGTCTCCCTTGCATTCCTGGGAGGTGAGGCATGGACTTCAGTGTAGCAAACATCTTGGTGAGGTCAGCCTGAGGACCCCAGAGCCATCCGGTGCTTGAGACCAGCTGGGGGGACTCACACTTTTTCCAGGATCTGCACCCCCCTGCCATTGTTGGAAACAATACCATTTTTTTTTTTTTTGCTGGGGTCTAAAGTCGCCATCACGAGTATGGAAAGTATGGGCTGGTCCCCCATGGCCCTCTGGGGGTAAGCCGCTTTGGCCAGGCCGTTGTCGGGCCCGTCCTTCCCTGGAAGAATGGCAGGAATGTTCATCGCTTCCCTTGGAAAGAACATGCTGCTACACGTAACAGCTACTGGGCTCTGTGAGGACAGGCTATAACTAACCGGCGGGGGACTGGGGAGGATCCCCCCTCCCCTCCCCAGAGTTGCCCTGGAATGGTGGCGGCTGTGTAGAGATGATCACTGTTTATCCTCATTGCTGGTTTGGTGGTTCCTTCTGCAGTCCATAGACATGCATGTCTTTCCTCCATTTCAGCTGCATATATTAACCAAGGAAATATCCACTGGGCAAGTGAGGGCCTGTAACTCCCTGCTTTTCATCTGCGAGATCAAAAAGGCGACTCGTTCGCCACGCTAATGATCGACTGCGGCACAAACCCTTAGTTCATCAGTCAAAACAAGGAGACCCCCTCCCCCCTTTTTATGATGTGGCTCAGGGGCCTGTGGAGGGGGGGTTGGGGCTGCGGCATTGGGAGGCTCCTTTACAGGCGGCTTTTCTCAGATTAACTTTTGTCTTACTTTAAATGTGCCAAAGAGCAAGACACTTGGTTGTTAAACCACTTAATTTTTATCAGAACAATTTAGTATAAATATAGAGGCTTGGTTAGGATTTGTTTAAATAAAAAGAAAAATGCTGCATTCTGTAGTTATTGAATACTAACAAAATAAGCTTGGGGGGTTTTAAATGCCACCGAACTATGCCAACAGGTAAAGTGGGACCGCTGCTGTCATGTCCTGCGAGGGGCCCCGTCTCCGCACCCTCCGAGGGGCCCCGTCTCCGCACCCTCCGAGGGGCCCCGCTGCAGCCCTGTGCTGCTTCACCAATGATTCTGCAGCTGCATGAGTTTCATCTCTGTCTTGACATTACATGTTCCTTATTTAGTTATTCAGCAGAGCCATACTTAGTGACACACACAAGGGCCCAATGGTGAAACCGCTCTGCTGACCCTTGGATTTGAACTCATGACCTTCAGTTTACAGGCAGAGCATCCTAGCCTGCTGAGCCACACCCATCAGGCCCGGCAGCAGGGCACTCCGGCTCCTTCATCCCGCTTGCCCTCCATCTCAGCTGATTAAAGGGTATGTGTTAGGGTCGCATCTTTTCTTATGGAGGAAAAGCTTATGCTGCTCTCCATTTCAACTCAGAAGTAGGAAGTTTTGCATTCCTAGTTGGAGTGACCCTCAAAGTCTGAATGAAAATCGGAGGAACCTCTGCAACCCAACCTCAGAATTCAAGGTGGCTCGCCTGTTGTCAGCAGACATTAAAGCTGTGGTTATATACTGTATATTAGCGCTTATGTTTTATTTGTGTCTCATTATATTGGTTGTACAGACATTACTCTCTAATTGTTATTTGTAGCTGTGTCGCTATGGTGTTCTATGTGGGGGAAAAACTGCACAATGAATTGATATCAATTGGTAATGCTAACAATAGCTAACAATGAACCTGGCTAGAACTGGTTTTGCTAAATGGCTTTCCAACTTGTTTTGCTGGAACGTGATTAATTCAGGTGTGACATAATTTCTAGCTCCGACTTCTGACCTCCGAGGTAAATGGATGGCAACCTTAGGACTTCATTTTCCTCTAGGGTTCAAGCTGGAGGAAAGCAGCCCGCAGGGTGTGAATGAGTGCCGGGTGATGTTAGCAGATCCCTTTAGCAGCGGTCATGCAGGCGCTGACTGTTTCTGAATCAGTGCGTGAGGTCGAGGTGTGGCCCGCTGCTTCATCGCTGAGTCCGGACACCTGATTCTGAGTTTGCATGTGATGGTAGCCCAGGGCACAAACGCAGCCTATCATTAGAAATGAGGTGACATCTGAAGATGCTTCACTGCCCTGCAGGCTTTACCCTGCCCTGGGTGCGATGTGGGGGGTAAAAATACCCATGGTGGAGGAGCGGTGTCCTGTTATGCCCTGGCCACTGGCCGTTTACATGACAACAGCTGTGCCGTTGTCAGGCTGGCTATTTTGAATGCACTGTGTGTGTGTGTGTGTGTGTCTATGAGGGGGGAGTGTGCCACATTGTGGGAACCTGTGGGAACATTTTTCAGGCGCCTACAATATAAACCTCATATTTATAAAAATCTTTAACTGACCAGAAAACTTAATGAGCCAAATGTTTGGTTCCTTATGGTTAAGGTTATGGCTGAAGGTTGTTGTTAGGATTATGGTAATGCCCATAGAAATATATGGAGTGATTCCCACAATGATAGGAATATATGGTCCATATTCCTGATGGCTATGGTATAACCTGGAGGAAAGCTGACACACTGGTTTGTCCCATTCCAGTAGCTGAGACCCCATAACCCCAGCCATGTCCGGCTCCTACGATGACTCCATGATCGACGTCTCCAGTGACAGCTTCTGGGAGGTGAGGCTCTCATGCAAACACACATGCATGGAGATCACAGCTGCTCACTGCGGCCAAGAGTAAAACACATACATTTCCAAAATGCACACAATCACCCGCTCCAGCGCATGCCCCTATAAGATTGCAAACAGCATATGCTCAGGTTTGGACACCAGTGTCCTGTCCCTCCCTCACACATGCACAAGCAGCAGTAATCTCCAGTCTCCTCTAAATAAGTCCCATTTTTGTACTTGCATGACGTTTGCAGTTCCATCTATCCATCCTCCCTCCCTCCCTAACCACTTATCTGACCGCGCCCCAGGCATAACATCATCCTCTAAACTGATGTCACTGTGCCTTACATCTTCAGATTAATTACTCAAGGCTCAGGACTGGTACAAACTCTAACTGTAAAAATATTAGTGAGATTTTAATCTGGTGACAAGTTGATACTTTGTGCACTCCCAAGGGATGTGCACCTGCTGTCACGCACACTTATCCAGCTGTGTAGCCGGCTTCCTTAACAATGATATCATTTAAGAAACCGGGAGAACGACAAGCTAATTCCAGGCAGGTTGATTTAGTCACAGAAGAGAAACTCGATGCTCACTCGTTTTATCAAACTGCTAGGCCCTGCTCCCTCTGGTTGTCCTCACCTCGGCCCTGCTTCCTGTAGCATTTTCCACATTTTCTACCCCACGACCTTCTTTCCCTGTGTCCTGCTTCCCCTCCTTGCTTTTCCTCCCCGCGGCCCTCTTCCCCTCCTTGCTTTTCCTCCCCGCGGCCCTCTTCCCCATCCTTGCTTTTCCTCCCTGTGGCCCTCTTCCCCCTCTTCCCCTCCTTGCTTTTCCTCCCCGCGGCCCTCTTCCCCCTCTTCCCCATCCTTGCTTTTCCTCCCCGCAGCCCTCTTCCCCCTCTTCCCCATCCTTGCTTTTCCTCCCCGCAGCCCTCTTCCCCCTCTTCCCCATCCTTGCTTTTCCTCCCCACGGCCCTCTTCCCCCTCTTCCCATCCTTGCTTTTCCTCCCCACGGCCCTCTTCCCCCTGAGATCACTGCTGCACATTCTCATTCCCCTCCCCCATCCTCCCTTCAGGTGGGGAATTACAAACGCACGGTGAAGCGCGTGGACGATGGGCAACGCTTGTGCAATGAGCTGATGAACTGCATCCATGAGCGTGCACGCATCGAGAAGGCGTATGCCATGCAGCTCACCGAGTGGGGCAAGCGATGGCGGCAGCTCATCGAGAAAGGTAACCCCCCATGATGCTCCCTGAATCACCTGAGCGTCGTGGCTCTGCTTTCTGACCACTGTGATTGGTTTCCTAAACTGGATCTGACCCTGATTCCCTCAGGTCCCCAGTATGGAACACTGGAGCGAGCCTGGACTGCCGTGATGACCGAAGCGGAGAAGGTGAGCGATCTGCACATGGAGGTGAAGACGTCGCTGATGAGCGAGGACTTTGAGAAGATCAAAAACTGGCAGAAAGAGGCCTATCATAAGCAGATGATTGGTGGCTTCAAGGAGACAAAAGAGGCAGAGGATGGCTTCCGCAAAGCCCAGAAACCCTGGGCCAAGAAGCTCAAAGAGGTATGATTCCATGTTTAAGGAGAAACACTGTGCTGTGAGCCTGGGCGTGACTCTGGGCTTTACGCGCAATAAACAGGCCTGCTTCTGTTCCTACTGAGGCTGCTCTGTGCTCCATGATAAGAGTGGGAAAGTGATTTGCTGAGGAGAAAGGCCTTCTGGCCTGGTCAGGAGCACTGGATCCATGCTTGCAGGCCCTGAAATGGATATTAACACTATTCTGATGGGGTTTTGGGAGTATACATTTCCAGTATGCCAGCAAGAAGCAGGCTTAGGACTGAGCCTGTTACCAGTACCACTGGGTTGACAAATCCCGAGAGTTTTGACACAGCCCATTTATTTGCTGACATAGCCTTGGAAACTGGCCCTTGTTTATATTCTGGCATCAGATGCCTGTTAGCGAATGTGATGTGATGTGTGACATGTGGCATAAACCAACATAGTCAAATCATTAAGGGCCAGGAGCCAGCAGAGGAGAATGAGTTTGCTGATTGGTCTATGTTTCCCCCCCCCCCCAGTGATCAGAGCCTGGCTGTTAAGCAGACAAAGCTTCTTGGGCTGATTAGAGGTCTATTTAATGTCATATTCATGCAAAGGCCTGCTTGCCTGGGTTTAAAACCAGGACGGTGTTCTTATGACTGTATGGGGACCTCATTCAAACCAACAAACAGAAAGGCTCTGGTTATGGTTCTAGGACTGGTGGGCAAAGGATGTTTTTGGTTTCAAGTACATAAGAACATAAAAAAATAATAGATTTGCAAACAAGCTCACTTGGAGGGAATTAAACTAATAATTTAAAGTTTGCAGGATCTTGTCGAGCTCAGATTTGAAGGACTCTAGGGTTTTAGCTTGCAGACTATTCCATAAGTTTTCTCAGATCCACACTAAAGTGTTCCCCCACTAATTTCCGACTGTGGCTATAGGTTCTTGAATTAGAACTTATTTTGAAGTAGCAATTTCAATGAACAACATCTAGACCTGTTAGAACCTTATATACCTGAATCATTTCACCCCTTAGTCTCCTACCTTTCTGCCAACCTTTGCTCGTAAGACATCCCCCTAAGGCCAGGAATCATTCTTGTAGCCCTGTGTCGGGCCGCGTCTAAAGCAGCAATGTCCTTTTTGTGGTAAGGTGACCAAACCTGGACGCAGTATTTTAAGGTGAGGTTTGACAAAGGAATTATACAATCTTAGCGTTACCTCCCTAGATTTAAACTCAACACACCTGGAGATGTAGCTCAGCATCCTCCATCCATCCATCCATCCATTAACTTCCGCTTATCCGAGGTTGGGTCGCGGGGGCAGTAGCCTCAGCAGGGAAACCCAGACTTCCCTCTCCCCAGCCACTTCCTCCAGCTCCTCTGGGGGAATCCCGAGGCATTCCCAGGCCAGCCGAGAGACATAGTCCCTCCAGCGTGTCCTGGGTCTTCCCCGGGGCCTCCTCCCAGTGGGACATGCCCGGAACACCTCACCAGGGAGGCGTCCAGGAGGCATCCTAAGCAGATGCCCGAGCCACCTCATCTGGCTCCTCTCAATGCGGAGGAGCAGCGACTCTACTCTGAGTCCCTCCCGAATGACTGAGCTCCTCACCCTATCTCTAAGGGAGAGCCCAGCCACCCTGCGGAGAAAGCTCATTTCGGCCGCTTGCACTCGAGATCTCGTTCTTTCGGTCACTACCCAAAGCTCGTGACCATAGGTGAGGGTAGGAACGTAGATCGACTGGTAAATCGAGAGCTTTGCCTTTTGGCTCAGCTCCTTCTTCACCACGACAGACCGATGCAGCGCCCGCATCACTGCTGACGCCGCACCGATCCGCCTGTCGATCTCCTGCTCCATCCTTCCCTCACTCGTGAACAAGACCCCGAGATACTTAAACTCCTCCACTTGGGGAAGGACCTCCTCCCTGACCCGGAGAGAGCACTCCACCCTTTTCCGGCTGAGGGCCATGGTCTCGGATTTGGAGGTGCTGATTTTCATTCCAGCCGCTTCACACTCGACTGCGAACTGCTCCAGTGAGAGCCGAAGGTCGCGGTCTGATGAAGCCAACAGAACCACATCATCTGCAAAAAGCAGAGACCCAATCCTGAGGTCACCAAACCGGACACTCTCAATGCCCCGGCTGCGCCTAGAAATTCTGTCCATAAAAGTTATGAACAGAATCGGTGATAAAGGGCAGCCCTGGCAGAGTCCAACCCTCACCGGGAACGAGTCCGACTTGCTGCCGGCAATGCGGACCAAGCTCTGACACCGGTTGTACAGGGACTGAACAGCCCTTATAAGGCAGCCCGGCACCCCATACTCCCGGAGAACTCCCCACAGGACTCCCCGAGGGACGCGGTCGAATGCCTTCTCCAAGTCCACAAAGCACATGTACACTGGTTGGGCAAACTCCCACGCACCCTCAAGGATTCTGCGGAGAGTATAGAGCTGGTCCACTGTTCCACGGCAAGGACGAAAACCACACTGCTCCTCCTGAATCCGAGGTTCGACTATCCGACGGACCCTCCTCTCCAGCACCCCCAAATAGACCTTACCAGGGAGGCTGAGGAGTGTGATCCCCCTATAGTTGGAACACACCCTCCGGTCCCCTTTCTTGAAGAGGGGGACCACCACCCCGGTCTGCCAATCCAGAGGCACCGCCCCGATGTCCACGCGATGCCGCAGATGCGTGTCAACCAAGACAGCCCCGCAACATCCAGAGCCTTGAGGAACTCCGGGCGGATCTCATCCACCCCCGGGGCCCGGCCACCGAGGAGCTTTTTAACCACCTCAGCGACCTCTGCCCCAGAGATAGGCGAGTCCACCAGACTCTGCTTCCTCATTGGAAGGCGTGTCGGTGGGATTGAGGAGGTCTTCGAAGTATTCCTTCCACCGACCCACAACATCCCGAGCTGAGGTCAGCAGTGCACCATCCCCACCATAAATAGTGTTGATGCTGCACCGCTTTCCCGCCCTGAGACGCCGGATGGTGGACCAGAATCTCCTCGAAGCCGTACGGAAGTCGTTCTCCATGGCCTCGCCAAACTCCTCCCATACCCGAGTTTTTGCCTCAGCAACCGCCGAAGCCGCGTTCCGCTTGGCCCGCCGGTACTCATCAGCTGCTTCCAGAGTCCCACAGGCCAAAACAGCCCGATAGGACTCCTTCTTCAGCTTGACGGCATCCCTCACCGCCGGTGTCCACCAGCGGGTTCGGGGATTGCCGCCGCGACAAGCACCGACCACCTTACGGCCACAGCTCCGGTCAGCCGCCTCGACAATGGAGGCGCGGAACATGACCCATTCGGACTCAATGTCCCCCGCCTCCCCCGGGACATGGGCGAAGTTCTGCCGGAGGTAGGAGTTGAAACTCCCCCTGACAGGGGATTCCGCCAGACGTTCCCAGCAGACCCGCACTATACGCTTGGGTCTGCCAGGTCTGACCGGCTTCCTCCCCCACCAGCGGAGCCAACCCACCACCAGGTGGTGATCGGTTGACAGCTCCGCCCCTCTCCTCACCCGAGTGTCCAATACATGCGGCCGCAAGTCCGATGACACGACCACAAAGTCGATCATCGAACTGCGGCCTAGGGTGTCCTGGTGCCAAGTGCACATATGGACACCCTTATGCTTGAACATGGTGTTCATTATGGACAATCCGTGACGGGCACAGAAGTCCAATAATAAAACACCACTCGGGTTCAGATCGGGGGGGCCGTTCCTCCCAATCACGCCCCTCCAGGTCTCACTGTCATTGCCCACGTGAGCATTGAAGTCCCCCAGCAGAACGAGAGAGTCCCCGGGAGGAGCGCTCTCCAACACCCCTTCCAAGGACTCCAAAAAGGGTGGGTATTCTGAACTGCCATTTGGCGCATAAGCGCAAACAACAGTCAGGACCCATCCCCCCACCCGAAGGCGAAGGGAGGCTACCCTCTCGTCCACCGCGGTAAACCCCAATGTACAGGCGCCCAGCCAGGGGGCAATAAGTATGCCCACCCCAGCTCGGCTCCTCTCCTCTCAGCATCCTGTTTGCCTTTTTAACTGCTTCCCCTCATTGGTGAGGGTGAAACATGGAAGTGTCAATATACACTTCAGCTGGGTACCGAACATTGGTACTTTTGTGGTACCAACCGAAATGCTCTGAGGATGGGAAAATGATCTTTTGGTACCCAGTTCTGATACCCAAACAGTAAATCTCGACATCTGTGAGGTACTTGTGTGAAGATCTAAGGTTACTGGCGGTCTAATGAAATGTTACACAAACGCGTCATAAAGGCCAGAAGGAAAATATGCCCAGAGACAGCTTTGTGAACTGGCTTGTGTGTGTGTGCTGTTGCTTTTTGTGTCATATAGTGTAAATGCCCAAGAAGTCAAGTGTGGTTCCACAGGGTTCCAGACTATCATTTGGTCACATTTTGCCTCAGCAATCGCTGAAGCCGCATTCCGGTTGGCCCGCCAGTACTGATCAGCGGATAGGACTCCGTCTTCTTGATAACATCAGGGTTCCCCCTGGAGTTTGATTTCAATTCTTCACTTTTCTTTGTATTTTTGCTTCTATTAATCAAATTCTTCACTTTTTTTCAGCATCCGTTTTTTAGTCACTCTCTCACCGCTTCTTAATAAATTAATCATTAAACTCACTGAATATACACTGTGATTGGTCAACTAACGGCATGGGCGAGTCACGAGTCTACTTGATAAGGTTGGGAGAATACTGTGTAAAAATTTGCGTGCTGGCGTGCTGAAAACATGATGTATAGTACGCATTTCGGAAATAATGTTCTAATTACTATATATATAAGGTAAGCTAATACTTTCCCGGTGTTTCATAGTACCTTTGAGAGGGACATTCTAAAACGCTTAATGTGAAAGCGCTTAATGTGGTTTAATGTACCAAAATAGCGACCAATAATAACCAAATTTCGCACACACACATCTGGTCGTCATAAAGACTTTCACCTGACAAAAAAATCAAAACCGAAATACAAGGAATATGGACTTCATTTTACGTTAAGCGTTTTCCCCTCCATTGACGCCCATTATAAGGAAAAGGCTTAATGTAACTTAAAGTACCAAGACAGCCACCAAAAATCACCAAATTTCTCACACATATATCTGGTCATAAACACTTTCACCTGACAAAAAAATCAAAACCGAAATACAAGGAATATGGACTTCATTTTACGTTAAGCGTTTTCCCCTCCATTGACGCCCATTATAAGGAAAAGGCTTAATGTAACTTAAAGTACCAAGACAGCCACCAAAAATCACCAAATTTCTCACACATATATCTGGTCATAAACACTTTCACCTGACAAAAAATCTAAACTGAAATACAAGGAATATAGACTTTATTTTACATTAAGGTGAAAGTGTTTATGACCAGATATATGTGTGAGAAATATAGTGATTATTGGTCGCTATTTTGGTACATTAAACCACATTAAGCGTTTTCACATTAAGCGTTTTAGAATGTCCCCACACCGATCGATAACATTTGCTACTTTTAGAACGGCCCATGCTCATTTGACATGGATGATCGACGATCGTGTGTCCGGGGCGCCGGGCCAGTTTTGATTAGGTGCTACGGTTGAAAATTGGGGGAAAATGAAATTCGACTTTTCAAAAATTCAAAATTCGTCATTTGAAAATTGAATTCGCCAGAGTGACGATTTGATGCCGTTTTTCTTCGTCACCATGGGTTCCGTTTTCGTCAATGACGAGAGTGACGAGCGGCAGCGGGAACCCTGTAACATCCCTGTTTGCTGGTGTCCACCAGCGGGTTCAGGGATTGCTGCTGCGACAGGCACCGGCCACCTTACGGCCAGAGCTTCGGTCAGCCACCTCCACAATGGAGGCGCAGAACATGGCCCATTCGGACTCAATGTCCCCTGGGCGAAGTTTTGCAGGAGGTAGGAGTTGAAGCTCCTTCTGACGGGGGATTCCGCCAGACGTTCCCAGCAGACCCGCACCATACGCTTGGGTCTGCCAGGTCTGACTGGCTTCCTCCCTCACCAGCGGAGCCAACCCACTACCAGGTAGTGATCGGTTGACAGCTCCGCCCCTCTCCTCACCCGAGTGTCCAAGACAAATGGCCGTAAGTCCAATGACACGACCGCAAAGTCGATCATTGAACTGCAGCCTAGGGTGTCCTGGTGCCAAGTGCACATATGGACACCCTTATGCTTGAACATGGTGTTCATTATGGACAATCCGTGACAAGCACAGAAGTCCAATAACAAAACACGACTCGGGTTTAGATCAGGGGGGGCCTAAGTATGCCCACCCCTCCTCGGCGCCTCTATATATAGTCCGAACCTCACAACCTCGCGCACCAGTTCAGGCTCCTTGCCCCACCAGAGAGGTGACTAGGTCCCTAAAGCCAGCTTCTGCAGCCGAGGATCGGTCCGCCGAGGTCCCCGCCTTCGGCCACTGCCGAACTCACACTGCACCCGACCCCTTTGGCCCCTCCTACAGGTGGTGAACCCATTGGAGGGGGGACCCACGTGCCTTCTTCGGGCTGTGCCCGACCAGGCCCTACCCCCAAGCCTGGCTCCAGGGGGGGGGGGCCTGGCGACCTGTATCCAGGCGAGGGAAAATGTGTATCCATGTTTTTACTCATCAGAAGGGGTCTAATGAGCCACACTTTGTCTGGTTCCTCACCCAGGACCTGTTTGCGTTGGGTGACCCTACCGGGGGCATAAAGCCCCAGGCAACTTGGCTCCTGGGATCATTGGAACACGCAAACCCCTCCACCACAATAAGGTGTCAGCTCCAGGAGAGGTCATTATCAATTAAGCAGATAAAAGGCCAGGAGTTGATTTGAGGTGTCTTGTTTGCATTTGGAAGATTGAGGTGTGAACATACAACATGCGGTCAAAGGAACTCACTCAGAATGCAGGTGAAGCAGGCCATCCTGAGGCTGTGAAAACAGAAAAAAATTATTCAAGAAATTGCTACAACATTTAGGAGTGGCAAAATCTTGTTTGGTACATCCTGAGAAAGAAAGAAAGCATTGCTGATCTCAGCAACGCAAAATGGCCTGGACATCCACGGACTACAACAGTGGTGCAAAATACCCCACCTCGCGTTGTGATGTCATTCCCCACTGGTACCAGTTTTTACACCACTGGAAAACCAACACTTTGAAATACCATACTTTTGATACGTTCTCGAAGTACCCTGATGTCATATAAAGTTATGCTCCCCTCTACATGTACATTAGGTGCCCTTGCAAGGCAGATATGCTTTTACAAACATAGCACCTTTCCAACGAGGGTAATCCACATGCAGAACTAATATATATGGATCATCGTTCACTGGAGGAAGTACTACCATCCTTTCTGTCCTGGCAGTCTCTATGGAAAGGAGTGTAGCCATCAAAATTATATTCATCCCCATCACTATCACTCAGCCATGTTTGTTATTCCTATTACATCATAAGACACTGATGAAATTAAAGCCTCTAAGTAATTATTTTTTTGTTTGTTTTTTTTTTTGCCAGTGTTGGTGTGGACTTGGGGTTTCATGCTGTCATTGCAGGTGGATATAATGAAGAAGGCATATCACTCAGCCTGCAAGGAGGAGAAGCTGGCCACTAGCAGGGAGAACAACAGCAAGCTGGAGAACAACAACCCAGATGCTCAGAAGAAGCTGCAGGACAAGGTGGAAAAATGCCAGCAGGAAGTGCAGAAGGTGTGTCCGCTTGCCTTGTCTGTAACAAGTGTTAAGCTGAGGGATTCCGTTAAAATGCATCAGTGTTGCCTGAAGAAGGATTCTGAGAGGATTGCTAGTACATTCCTTCCCTCACCCCCCATACCACCACTATCCTTGTTCACAGTTTAGTCACTTCACTACTGCAATCCCCTTCTGTCTGGTCTGACAAACAAATCCCTCCATAAGCTTCAATTACTTCAAAATTCTGCTGCTCGTATTATTACTAAAACCCCCTCTATACATCATATCACCCTGTCCTGCAGCAGCTGCACTGGCTCCCGGTACCTCTACGCATTAATTTCAAAATCCTCCTCTATACGTTTAAGGCCATCCACAACCTCGCTCTTCCATACCTCTCTGATCTTATTCACATTGCTACTCCCTCTCGTTCCCTCAGGTCTTCCTCCTCTATACGTTTAAGGCCATCCACAACCTCGCTCTTCCATACCTCTCTGATCTTATTCACATTGCTACTCCCTCTCGTTCCCTCAGGTCTTCCTCCTCACTACGTTTAAGGCCATCCACAACCTCGCTCTTCCATACCTCTCTGATCTTATTCACATTGCTACTCCCTCTCGTTCCCTCAGGTCTTCCTCCTCTATACGTTTAAGGCCATCCACAACCTCGCTCTTCCATACCTCTCTGATCTTATTCACATTGCTACTCCCTCTCGTTCCCTCAGGTCTTCCTCCTCTATACGTTTAAGGCCATCCACAACCTCGCTCCTCCATACCTCTCTGATCTCATTCACATTGCTGCTCCCTCTCGTTCCCTCAGGTCTTCCTCCTCTATTCATCTCATCGTCCCTTCTGCCCGCCTTGTCACTATGGGGAGCAGGGCATAATGTTGCTCTGCCCCCCGACTCTGGAACTCCCTAACAAAAGACATTAGAAATATAAACTCCTTTTCTCTTTTTAAAACGCATCTGTTTAAAAGTGCCTACTCTGTGAATTCCTTTAGCTTTTTATACTGTTTTAGTTTTATTCTGGTCGTTCTTATTCATTGTGTAATTCTGTGCGGTGTCCTTGTGTGCTCTGAAAGGCACCTTTAAAATTAAATGTATTATTATTATTATTATTATTATTATTATTATTATTATTATTATTATTATTATTATTACATTGCAGTGCGAGTTGTGTGTTGACCCCTCTAACCTGACCTCCCTCAGATGAAAGAGCGGTATGAGAAGTCTCTGGAGGAGCTGGACAAGAGCACACCCCAGTACATGGAGAACATGGAGCAGGTGTTTGAGCAGTGGCAGCAGTTTGAGGACAAGCGGATTCGCTTCTTCAGGGAAGTCCTGCTGGAAGTGAAGAGTCATCTGGACCTGTCTGCCAACCCCAAGTAAGAGTGACACTCTTTTGCTCCAAGTCCCATCTTGCACCTGTCTCTCACGTGACCTCTTTCTGTTTGATGACTTTTAATTTGGGCTGTGTGCCATATTTGCGTGACCTCATGTGGATCGTTAAGGTACTCTGACTCATTCAGTTGCTGACTCTGTTTGTTCAAGGTTTTCTAGTCCGGCTCCTGTAAAAGTCCTTGCCAGCTGTTGAGTTATTTCGGGTTCTGCTGAATACTGATCTAGGAAGCATGCGTAGAAATGGAAGAAACCCACATGTTCTTAAATGAAAGAAAACTAAATAACTGTAAATGCTCTCAGGTTCCAGACAGTTTACCATACACTAGAGGACACCATCAAATCTGCAGACGTGGAAGAGGACTTGAAGTGGTTCCGGTCCAACCATGGCCCTGGGATGCCCATGAACTGGCCACAGTTCGAGGTACTGGTGAGCTCGCTAATCTGTCTGTGGGTGCAAGTGGGAGATAGCAGATGCTGAGGCTGCCACTGGGGACTGAAAGCTGCAGTCTGTCATAGGTTCAGGAATTCAATTCAGTTCAATTTATTTTTATATAGCGCCTTTCACAAGTCGCCCCAAAGCACTTTACATGCGTGTCTTGTGATACACTAATACAGATGCATCATTGATACAGAATAATTCAAAAGCAGGGAAAATGGAAGACAAAGAAATGAAATGAAGGCATTTAACTTCAAGATGTTTATTGAGCAATTAAAATGTAGTCTTTGGTGTAATTTGAATGTTTTCCTTTACCATGCCCAGTAGGGTGTTAACCGAGCTTTGTGTTGCAGTTTCATCTCTAAACATATTCCCCAAGACTAATTATCTCTTTTCCTATGTTGATCTCTTGTGACGAGGGACAGGCAAGCTATTTGGGTGCATGCTCTCTAGGATGATGATGTAACTCCTCTCCCGTTCCTTTCTGAATCACCTGACAGAACCTGGGCCAGTCTGTTTCTTCCTCCCGTGTGCGACGGTCCATATTAGTGAGTTCTGCATGGTGGATTCCACTCGCTTGAAAGCCCCTTTGTTTGTACTGAGCTCCTCTTTTTTCAGGGCTTTTTTTCAGCCCTGTCATATTTCCGCTAAATGGGGGAGTGGGACTGGAGAATACCTGTGTAATTCTTTCGTCCAGTGAAAGCTGCCAGCACAGATGCTGTCTGTCCAATGAGAGCTATTCATGTGAGTTGTGGCCAATGAGCTTTGACCATACTGATGAGGAAGCTGAAGTGTCTCATCCAGTAAAAGCATTCCTGTAGTCCTTGTAGAATTGTACCAAGCAGAATATGGGACTGGAGTTCTACGATGGCGTTTTCTCCTATGTTCTGGTTATTTGTGAAAGAAGGCTATCAGTTGGGTCAATGATGTGAAGTAGGCAAAACTAATCCTAAACAAAACTAAACAAAGCAAAGATAAACTGATGTGCGAGACTGTGCTCAGCCAGGCGGGACATGCCAAAGATGTACCCACTGTGGCACCCCCTGTTGGCAGAGAATCACACCACTACTCCCCACTTTGGCTGTGTTCACCAGGATGTGTGTCAGCTGTAGCATGGACCTCCGTGTTCTACAGCAGACTCAGATCCCACAGTTGAAGCGCCCGGTTTGGTCAGGTTTGCCGCAGTCTGTTATCGCTCCATTGCGATACTGTTTCTACGGTATTCCTCCAGTGAAGGCCGTGAGCCTGGGAGGCCTGCGCTACCCTGCTGGATATTGGGGTGTCGCACAGGTGGAGGCTGTGCTGATGTTGGTTAATTGGGGCTTTTGTCTTAAGCATGGGTATGACGGTGAGTATGGCCTGTGCTTTAGTGCTGCTGTGGAATTTTCGTGATCTGTTGTACGCTACTGTGGTAGGACACACACAGACACACACACACTTTGTATTTATATCTTTTTGGGGACTCTCCATTCATTTCCATGAGACAAACTCTAAATCCCAGCAATGAGAGGCTTAACCCCTACCCAGCCCTAACCTTAACCATAAGTAACCAAAGAGAACAGAAGACTTTTGGAATTTTTAGTTTGTTGATTGGAGTTAGATTTTTATAAAATTGAGTTTCCCTTTGTGGGGACTGAAAAAATGGTCCACACAAGGTCAGAATAACAGGTTTTTATCACATTGTTGCGACATTTGGTCCCCACAATGTAATATATCCATGAGAGTCACTCACTCACCAACTCATAATCCAGTGTTTCAGTTCTGCAAGTTCCTACACCACTGGGTGAGTGGTTTCCTATTACAATTAACATCCCAATGTTTAAAATTAAGTGTTGAGTAACTGCATGAAAATGATTCCACACACAGGGGATAATGATCTCTGCCAGTTTTGTGTTTTCCCATGCTGTGTTAAAGCTGCACACTGCAGTGAGTATCCAATGAAAATATGCATTTAGCAGGGATTTACACAACTGATATTCAACTACACATTTTCTGTGTAAAGGTTCAAATGTGCTGTCCCATCATCGCTGCACAAATACACATAAAATAAGTATGCTTTTATGCTATTGCAACAAGAAATTACCAGATATTTTAACCTTTATATGGCAAATGTGTACTTCTGTACCACTTATGTCATTCCCTGATTATTAGTGATTGTTGGGGTAACATCTCTCCACATCAGGCTTTAGACAGACCTGTGCATGACATGCTGATTGACCTCACTGTAAGACTATTAACTGTTTGTGTGTGTGTTTGTGTGTGTGTTTGTGTGTGTGTTTGTGTGTGTGTTTGTGTGTGTGTGTGTGTGTGTGTGTGTGTGTGTGCGCGTGTGCGTGCGTGCGTGCGCGCGTGCGTGCGTGCGTGCGTGCGTGTTCGCGCACACCCATTTTTCAGGAATGGTCCATAGACCTCAACCGGACCCTCAGTAGGAGAGACAAGAAGAGGCCATCTGATGGAGTCACCCTGACAGGGATAAACCAGGCCAGTGAACCAGCAGCCAAGACTAATGACAGGTAATTAGGACTCCTATCAGTACCAAAAACATTGGTCTTTGTCCTCTAGCTGACCTCTGTTCTGCTAGGGTGGCGGTGGACAAACACTGACATCCCAACATGGTCTCTCCTCTCCCAAACACTGACATCCCAACATGGTCTCTCCTCTGCCAAACACTGACATCCCAACATGGTCTCTCCTCTGCCAAACACTTACATCCCAACATGGTCTCTCCTCTGCCAAACACTGACACCCCAACATGGTCTCTCCTCTGCCAAACACTGACACCCCAACATGGTCTCTCCTCTGCCAAACACTTACATCCCAACATGGTCTCTCCTCTGCCAAACACTGACACCCCAAATTGGTCTCTCCTCTGCCAAACACTGACACACCAACATGGTCTCTCCTCTGCCAAACACTGACACACCAACATGGTCTCTCCTCTGCCAAACACTGACACACCAACATGGTCTCTCCTCTGCCAAACACTGACACACCAACATGGTCTCTCCACATTCCCCAGAACTGAACATCACAGAGCTGTGTGAGTCGCAGTCTGATCTTTAGCTCACCACTTACTCTGATCCTTACTGCTGAAGTGTGTAAGGAATTTGCGTGCTGCGTCTGTGCTGTGCTCCGATGTGGGGATGCTCGGCCCTCCGATGTGGGGATGCTCGGCCCTCCCTCTGTTCGGTGCTGCTGAGTCTTCCGTGTGCCATGATGGTGCAGGTTGGTCACACTTTTCTGTCTCCATGCCACCAGCCTAACCCTAAGCAGCAGTCCAGAGCAGGGAAGCTCTAACCCGTTTGAGGAGGAAGACGCTGACCAAGAGGCCACGCCAGCCCTCCCTGTTGCTGACGAGGAGGTTAAAACCAAAATGTTGGTGATGCCATCCTTCCTTCCGTTGCTGCTCCACTGTTCTGTGTTTCCTGTTCTTCTGTCGTCCTCAGTCTTTTCACTCCTGTTCCCCAGTTAAAATGGCAATGTCTTTGTGAGCAAAGCGGCCCATGTCGCCGTGTTTCTCGCAGCAGAGCCTGCATGTGTCCCATTGTCACGCGAGCCGTAGTCAGACCCATGCATAGTTGCGGTTGTGTCCCTTTTCCGCTTAAATTGACACAGCTGGGCTGTCTTTCACCAAATAAAGTTGCAAAACTACAGTGGAAGATTGAGATATCCGGTTCCTTGGGTAAATGCATGCAATTCGCTATCTGGTTCACTGTCCCAAACCTTATTAGTTCATGTCAAATTTTTGGCTCTGTTAAAGCTAGGTAAATATTTAAAGTTGGAGCAGTAAAACTGGACTTCGGAGCAAACAGGGCCTTTTTGCCCTTTATCCCAGTGTTTGACCTACAGCGGGAAACGAATCCTGCTCCTTCCTGTGTTTTAGCATGTTTTAGCTGCTTGGGTCTGACTGGGTCTGACTGCAATGCAGCTTCTGTGTGCATCAGTGACGCTCTGTTGTCCTGTGTGTATTGGGGGGTGGTCTATGCTTCATCCTGGATCGAGGTGTTCCCGGCTCCTGTAGCAGTGTGCCTCCCTCTGCTGGTGGTTGGGCAAGCTGCATGCATGCCTTGAGACTGACGGACTCTTATCAACAGCTCAACTGCATGACATGTTGATGTGTGACAGAACTCAGGGGCTTCAGGTGGCTGTATATTTCACATCATCCGGACAAAATGGAATCGACCACGTCAGTGAGAATTATCTGTTGCAGTTAAAATGTCAGCACCTTGTTCGTTCTGTGACTCACCACAACACTTGATGGCACATAATGTTTTCAATGCAGTAGACCCACATGCACAGTGCAAATAAACGTATTGTGGCAACTGTGTGAGTCATTTAAATAAAGATGACTGTTTTGCAATTGAAGTTGCTCTCTTTATTAACAACCACTATTTCCTTAATACTAGCAGTGGCACAGAAAGCCAGCAATTTCAACAACACTTATGGTTATGCACTAAGAACACGTTCCATGGCAGACATTAAACGGTTACGGTCACTATCAACATAAATACACAGATACATGTATTAATTCACCCAATTGAGATACATGTGATGTGCTAACTGCATATAGTTCTGCTGACCAACCCCCCTGATGACTCATTTATGGGATCAGAGGCTTTGCTAAGTGACCCTGCTCAGGCGGTGCACCAAAATGCTGATCACTGCAGTGATTACGGCTCATACAACGTATAGCTAAAACTGCATTGATTTCGTCTGAAGTGCACAGCTACCTTTAAGATACAGCAGAAGGCATACTGTCATCGATGTGAATGACATAGCTCACAACTGCCAGCCTTGTTTTGGAGCATGTGTGGGTCATATAACTGGGGAGTCAAACTGGGAAAGATTTATAAGATATGTATTTAGAATGTGTCTCGAACACACAACTATTTTTTGAACCAACTCAATGTCTCTCTTTGTTCCCCCTTTTCTTGCCTTGTTATGCAAACTATCTAGTCAGTATGTTTCTGGACCCCTGATGTGACAGCCTTTTTTGTGAGAGAGACACTGGTATGTGATTGGCTTTGCTGTGTTCCTGCAGTGTTGCAAAGACCCAGGATTGGTCAGATGATGATGACATGGGGAATCCGTTTGCTGGCAAAACCAACGGTAGCGGGAATCCCTTTGACGATGAGCCGACATCCCCGGCTGTCTCAGTACCTGTCCGTGCGCTGTATGACTATGAAGGCCAGGAGCAGGATGAACTCACTTTCAAAGCAGGTACACTAACACCTGTGTTCATAGTAGGGCTTCATCAGTACACATATTCATCGTGTACTCTCTGATACATTATTTTCGGTTTGCTACACACTTTGACTTATTTTTACTGTTCTTGTTTTTTTGTTTGTATATTTAATAATAAAATTTAAAAGAAATTCTGTTTTCCCTGCTGTACTGAAATTGTACCGAACCGTGAACCCAAAACCATGGTTCGTACCTAACCATGAATTTTGTGTACCATTACGCCGCTAGTTCATAGTGGAGTTAATAAAACAAAACTGTGATCCATGAGGTCTCTCGGTTCTCTGAAGTTTGGTTTCAGTTGATAAACTATGCTCTGCTTCACATGGTGTCAAAAATTTCTTTCCAGTTAATGTTTTTTCTTTTTTTTTTCCACCCCACCTAAAAGGTGATGAATTTATAAAAATTGGGAATGAAGACGATCAAGGCTGGTGCAAAGGTCTCCTGAAGGACGGACATGTGGGACTGTACCCAGCCAACTATGTTGAAAATATCTAGTAGTACCTAGGGTGAGTGGTGTGGGCAGAGGGAACAGAGACCCTGAGCCAGATTTCTGCCTTCTGCCCCCTAGTGGCCAAAGCAAGAGTGGTGGCTGTTGAGGACTGTGTGGGACAAAAACCAAAGCCATGCCTTTTTATCACAAAACCGTTTGGCAAAAGGAGTCAGACAGCGCCTGGATGCACATCAATCTTTTCAGTCATTATAAGCAGTTGCAAAAGCCTTCAGATCTTGATCAGAAACATGAGCTGTACAGATGAATTCATGTCCATCAAAAACGTTTGAGCAATGTTTGGTAATGTACATTTTCCTAGGAAGTGACAGTTAAAACCAGTTCAAATTTTGAAACCTATGGGATATGTATACCGTGGACAGTCTTTGTGTGTGTGTCTATGTCTGTGTTTTACCTGTCATTGATTAAATAAATAAATTTATATACTGTATATGCGCGAGAGAGTGGCTCTTCTGGGTTAGTGGGTTTGCTGTAAGTGGGTCGTTCAGGATCCTCTGCTGATAGCTCACTTTGTAATCAGCCAATGAACTATCTCTGAACTAAACCCTGGGTGAGACATGGTGATTGTAAACTTTATACTATTTTCTTTTGTTTCTATTTTTGAGATTTCCTAGTTAATTGTTTCACTGAAAATGGTCAGCAAATGTTTATGTTGATCAAACCTCAGCACACCAGGTTAGAGAGCCTGTAATGAGGTTGATTATTTAATGTTGGGTTACGTCTTCCTTCTATTGTGAATTTATGCTGTTCCACTCATGCTGCACCTGTCTGTGTATATTTTTTCACAGGTTTTGCATGATCAGTTATGGTTCATAGTTTAGTTTCTGCACTGACTATTAATTATTTTTCTTGATAAATGTGTATCATTCCTGATTAGTTTCTGGAGCAGTTCTGAATGTTCAACAATGGCTCACTCAAATTTATTTGAGCAAGCACTGGAAATTTTGATGTCCGGCCACATAAATTGCTGTTAGTTTGATGACACATTTTTATGACTGTCAAGCCCTCATTGTCTTAAATGACTCTAAAGAAATAAAGTTTGCCTTGTTTTGCATGTAAATAAACATGAACTTATAAACAAATTAAATGATTTCACAAGCTATACAAGAAAGAGTTAATTTATAGTACTGCTTTAGTGCCGTTGAAGAAATGCTGTGATTTTAAGCCGCTTCAGAATAATTGAATGTTTTATGAAGTTTGAATTCTGAGACTATTGTGAATATTCTTTTGGACGTCTGTAAACATCCATAACAAAGATCTGCAATATTCTTCTGGCTATTTTGGTCTTTTTACATAACTGTAAATGCTTAGTACTTGTAAATGATTTGATCAGTGATCATTTCAATGTAAAATCCCGATTGTACTTTGTATTTTTAACTTCAAAGTATGTTAATCCTTTTCTTTTTGTATGGCCTGATGTTCTTAGTTTGGAAAAAATGCAGTCGATGCCGACGTTGATAGTCGCTTTTTCGAAGACCAGGCCGGCATATAGCGACCGACCGCGAAATGTATATTGGGTAGTATGTGTCAGGCAGATCTTTGAGGATATTACAAATTATTCTTGCACAGTTGTTTGTAAGTGGTATCCCCTCTCAAAAACACCAATAAAATATTGTATTAAATATAACTCTAGTTGTTATTTTTGAAAATAAATCCATTTTTTGTGTAATTACGAGCAAATTGAATATGGGCGATTTTTGCCCTGATATGATTTTTTTTTTGTATTCATGCGGACAGAATAGGCAGTAGTGGTAAATAAAGTGGCCACAAACTCAAATACGATCTCCTGGCAGTAACCGCTTACCATTTATTTTACTTTCTTGTAGTTTCATGAACAACCTCAGATTCCCATAATGCACTGAAATGCCTCGTTCGTTTGTTCTCTCGTTTGACCAATAAGAACGCGCCTCAAACGTCATTTATTTTGACGTGTCTGTTATCACGCAGAGTGCGGAAATTCATCCGGCTCTCCGAGCAGTAGTTGATGTGGCGTCGGTCGGCGCTCGGTAGGTGAACTTTGGTTAGTTGTTTGGAAGCCCGGGAGCAGGTACCGAGATGTCGGATCCGAGCAAACAGGAGATCTCCGCGATCTTCAAGCGGCTACGGTCCGTTCCCACGAATAAGGTAATGGTTTGAGCTGATCTGGAAGGCGCTCCCGGGTGCTTTGGACCTTTGACAGCATTGGGATTTTTGGACACGTCGCACTGTGGCTGGTGTGTGAGAAAGCGGACATTAACATATGGTGGGGAAACTGGACCTTTTAGCAGCAAAATCTTGAAAGTTAACATGGTTTTCTTGACTACATATAATACGAATATAATACGAGTTATTTAGTTACTATTAACTTCGTTATGTCACCTTCGTTAAGTGCAGCTATTTACCCAGTTCCCAAAGTGTTACATAGTAACTTTTGTTTAGCCTGTTGATAACCTCGAAGGATTTTGATACTTTCAGAATATTTTACAATAAAACATTTAGAATTGGTGGTTAACTGTTTTGGTCAAGTATTCGTGCTCTTTACGCCAAACTACTGAACAGGTTTTTAAGGAAACTTTTTCTAAATCGTTTTTTTTCTAACCCAGAATCTAGACGCATGCCTATGAAACTGCACAAGTGAAAAATAACACGCATGAACGCCCTAAAACCATTGTTTAAGGCAATATTTTACCGCAACGCGCAAAACTGGTTAAGGCGGCTACGTTAGAAAATGGAAGGAGTTACTGGGCTCTAAGGTGGATATATTCTAAGTGACTTTGAAGACCATACGTGAACATGTACTAGTGTGTCAGACGCAAGGAACCGGTTTAAATGAAGTTATTAATAATTATAGCACTTTTTTCCCCCTGAGTGCGACTCATTTCAGCTTAATTACTAGTTATCAAGTTTTTTTTTAAGCTTTGAGTCCTCTGTTGACCACAGCATTATGATTTTTAAGAGGTTGCAAATACCCGTCTTGTTCTTCAAATGGTGAATAAGTCCCTCAAGCAAACATTTTTCTGAGTTCATGTGTTTAGTAATATAGTAATCTCTTACTGTTTCCTTCTCTTCTTACAGGTTTTTTTATTTTTGGCCCCTTACATATTTTCTCTGTCTAACAAGTCGTTTGTCTGGCCTATGCATGGTAAATGTATTACTGAAAGGGAGTCATACTTTCTTGGTTAACTAAACTGAACTTTTAACCAGCAGAACACCACATTAATGCAGAATAGTCATCATTTTATCCCCTTAAAAATAATGTCTACAGTTCCGGTCAGATATCATGGGCAAGGGACAGAACCTAACCTGCTCTTTAATCTGACTTGTATAGATGCCCAAAGGCCTGTGATAAACCTCGCAGCTGTCTGGTATTAACTCTCTCCCTGTTTGCTAGGCATGTTTTGACTGTGAAGCTAAGAATCCCAGCTGGGCTAGCATCACCTATGGTGTCTTCTTGTGTATTGACTGCTCTGGCACGCACAGATCTCTTGGCGTACACCTGTCCTTCATCAGGTAGGACGTGGCTAGATGCTTTTCCTTTTTCTAAATGAGCTTTACAAAACCCCTTCAGATATAAACAAGTCCTCTGCCCTGTCTCTCCCCTGATAAGAGCCTTTATGTTGTTAGCCTGGCTTGCTTAATGGTTTATGGTGGTCTACTTCTGTTCTGTTTTGGACTTCAGCAATCCTGGAAGCAGTGATGATTCTGTGGTTGCTTATGAATAAATTTGACACGCTTGAGATGCATTTCAGTTTATTTTAGTAGTTCTTGATAGGTGTGTTCTTGATGTGGTGAGATGAAAGGGTGAGATATGAATTCTGTCTTGCAGATCCACGGAGCTGGACTCAAATTGGTCCTGGTACCAGCTGCGCTGCATGCAGGTGGGCGGCAATGCCAATGCGGTGAGCATCTCCTGCCCGAGAAGCTGGCGTGACATACTCAGTGATGTACCGAGTGCTGCTGCTGCCATTTTTAAGGGCTCTGTAGTGGCACATTCTCTACAAATCTGTGGACGGGGAAATGATCCCCTCTGTGTCTGCGCAGATGGCATACTTCCAGCAGCACGGCTGCACAGCCAACGCAGCCAATGCCAAATACAACAGCCGAGCTGCACAACTGTACCGAGAGAAGATCAAGGCCCTGGCCATGCAGGCCACCAGGCAGCATGGAACAGAGGTAACGTATGTTTCTGATCCATTGGGTGCCATATCTGCATGTCTGTCATGTTGCACTGGGTTATTGTGATGTGTATGAGATGGCCTTGGAACAAGAATGTGTTGTTGCATTATGAAGCTGCTTAGCCTTTATTCAAAATAAGAGGTCTTTTAAGGGTTATAACTTTTTTCCAGTTATGGCTGGACAGCCAGGCTCCTATCTCCCCAACATCACCACAGAACAAACCGGAGGATTTCTTTGCCTTGCACACGCAGGTATGTCTTGTCTGTGTGCCTGTAGGTTAGCCGTGTTTGTATATACTGCCCCCAATGGCTGGCGGAGTGTTTTACAGTGCCCGTGCAGACGGTTGTTATTACTGGCCTGGCATCTCTCTCTCTCCCTGCCATTGCTGTTGGTTTGCAGTTTCTCTGCTGATGCCCCTGGTTGAGCAGAGTCTTAGCTTGCATCTATCTGTCTAGGCACTCTGAGGGTGTTCAGTTGTAGTTAGGTTCATATCTCAGGCAGAGCAGGCTCTACTGCCTTAGGAGGCTGGGGTCCTTCAATGTCTGCAGCAAACTCCTGCTTATGTTCTACCAGTCTGTCACAGCCAGTGTCCTTTTCTGTGCTGTGGTATGTTGGGGAGGCAGCACTAGGAAGAGGGATGCTGGACGACTGGACAGGCTGGTGAGAAAAGCAGCTCTGTGGGGGGCATGGAGCTGGAGTCACTGACATCAGCTGCAGATAGGAGGACCCTGAGCAGACTGCTCTCAATACAGGACAATGACCGTCACCCTCTGCACACCACTTCCTCCAAACAGAAGAGCATGTTCAGTAATAGGCTCCTGTCTCTGTCATGCAGAACAGACAGGCTCAGAAGGTCCTTTGTCCCTATGGCCATACAGCTCTTCAACATCACATGGAAGGGGACGAGTGTGATGAACTTAAGTGTTTAGGCCTGTATAGCACACTGCCCTCCTGTTATTTTCCTTTGTACTGTTGCAGTATGTATGTGTGTGTGAATCTCATTGGTCTGTGTCCCTATGTGTATGTATACTGTGTATAAGCTACTGGACACCTAAATTTCCTTCTGGATATCTCTCTACTAATCTCACAGTTCCTAATTTAGCTAGTATATTTGATTGAATTTGAGTCTTTGCCTTTGTGTGGTGTTGCTGTGATTTGCTTGAGTTTACACAATTCAGAAGTAGCACTTTTTAATTTCATTGTATGTTGTGCAATGACAATATGTTTTATTCTGTTCTGTTACCACTGGCAGGCAGGTCATGATGACCAGTCTAGTCTAGACCACTCGGCAACACTGGAACTCAGAACTCAGGAGAGCCTCAAAACCAACGATGGTAGGCTGGCCCACACGGAGTGTAGACAAAACTAAACTCTGCTTTATTATTGTTCAGTTCATCATGGCTTTTTCTTAGCCAAAGTCTTTATGTAAATGTGTAGGATCAAAGGTGCAGTAGGGGCACGGATACCTTGGCAGATTCAGGGGGCCCAGAACTTTACAGGGGCCCTACCCAGGGGTGCAGTAGGGGCACGGATACCCTGGTAGATTCAGGGGGCCCCAGAGCCTCACAGGGCCCTTGAATACATACAGTAATTGTACAGTGGAGGTTGTGGGAATGTGCCCCTGTGTGGGGTGTGGGCTGTTGTAGGATGGCAGGTATGTTGCTGTATAAATTGTTTGTTGCTATTTATCTAATGTAATCTGTCTGTCGGTGAATCAGAGGAAGGGCCTAGTGTGGATCGTCTGGGCGTCTCCCCCAAGGCAGCACTGGGTAAGCGGTGGTCGGCAGCCAGTCACTCTATCAAATGGCCTTTTAACATAAATCTGTTGTACTGACAGGCATGTAACAGATCTGGCTTGTCTTGTAGCTGACTTGTCTCCTGCAGGAGTTACTCCAAATAAAGGTAGACAGCCAGTCCTCCTCATACCTGTCCTGTCTGTCCTCTGTCATTTTCTGTGCCAAGTGGCAAACTGCCTTTACAGACCTGACTGTTAGTTTAGCTTTGGCTGAAGCATGAGCAGGCCCGCCTCGTGGCCGCAGTCTGTGTGTGGCTGTCCCGCCTCGTGGCCGCAGTGTGTGTGTGGCTGTCCCGCCTCGTGGCCGCAGTGTGTGTGTGGCTGTCCCGCCTCGTGGCCGCAGTCTGTGTGTGGCTGTCCCGCCTCGTGGCCCTTCTCTGATTACTTGGGGCAGAATACATGTAGCATAGCCGGGTTGTACTGCCTTTGCTGGGAAGCCCTAGGCTCATCGCGGCTCTTACATCATGCTTTTGCATTTCTGAAACTCATGGTGTCTCACTTGGCTTTAACAGAGGCCTCCTCACTGATCAAGAAGAAGCCAACTGCTGTCAAAAAAACGGTATGTCTGCAATAGCAGTCTGACCACATGTACGGGGACACACTGGACTTTAATGGTGTGTGCACGTCAGGGTTGGGCTGGACTGACGACTGACACACATCACCATGTTGCTGTAGTCCACCCCCCCCGGTGGTCCACACCGACGATCTCTGCTAGGCGCACTCATAAAATCTATTTTTAGATCTACCTATATAGTTACATACCAGGTATGTAACTGCCTTAGTAAATCAGGGGGCGAGACTATTTGTTAGAGAGACCTGAAGATTAAAAATTATAGAGCAAATTCTCCCATACTGTACTATATCAGTCTTAAATAATTCCTAATCATTATATTGTTGTGGCTGAAACTGGGGATTTCCATTTTACGTTGCATTATATAAAAACAACAGAATTCACAATAGTCAGTCCTGTGTCATTGTGACCATAGACACTCCTCACTTAATGAACTACCTGTTTGACAACCGGGTGGACTTACAACCAGCTCTCTGACCAGTTGGTATTGTAAGCTGTGTGAGGAAAAACGTGGAAACGGCAGCATGGCATCTCAGTGTCAAGCATCTCATCTTGTGTCATCCTTTCTCAGTCTGTCTGTCTTGTTCCCGCTGTTGGTCAGTATTCACTACAATAGCGTTCACAATGTCCCAGACTACATATATATTTTCTATAAATTTGCATTGTTGGAGATTCAACCTGCATAATCGGAGTATCAGCAGTGAGGCAGCAAGCACACACGTAGAAGCAGTTTACCATTTCGATGGAATCATGGAGATATGAAAGTTATCAAGTTTCCTTTAGGCCTTTTCAGAATAAATAAATAATGATTACCTGTATTTACAGTATGCAAACCTCTAATGTATATTAGAGCTGATTTACTCTCTTCTGTGTATTACAGTATATAATATTCTACTGTATAAACATCTTTAAATATGCTAAAAATGTTATAAATGATGCAAAGGTGACATTAAAACAATATCTAAAGATGGTTGACACAAACCCACTACTGGTACAGTGTGCTTGAAATATCGGTAAGGGGCAGATCCTTGTTTATCGACCAGTTCTCTTAACAAACTAGTCCTATGAACGTAAATTGGTTAAGTGAGGAGTGTCTGTAATGCGTTGACTAAAATTGCGTACTAAAATACACAATTCCGATTGGGGGAAGAAAGGGTAAGGGGAAAACAACTCCATGACTTAATTTATGCCAAAACAAAATTAATTAAGTAACAAAACAGTGATCCTAGTGGCCAATATTGTAATTATATGCATAAGAAACAGTACATTATTAAGTTTATACCATAAACAACATCTATAGGTCTTGTGAGTCTCATGAGAATTGCCTAGTAACTTAAACCAAATGTGCCAGACGTCGGCATTAGTGAGCCACAGCCACAATGCGGCCGGGCGCGCACACGGCGGAGGGGCACCATGCGGCCGGGCGCGCACACGGCGGAGGGGCACCATGCGGCCGGGTGCGCACACGGCGGAGGGTCACTGAAAGTGCCATGGCTACAGACAGCCGACGAAAAGCAAATATAAGCAGGGATGGACATAACTGGTACACAAGTACGCATTCACCTTTAAAAACGATATGTGCGGCAATCGATTGTGGTAACAATGTAAATGCGTACTTGTGTGCATTTGCACTGATATGAAAATATAAGGCATTTTAACTCTACTTCATTTGCAGTATACAGGTTAAAATGTGAGGTATTTTCTTGTCATGTCAGCGCAAATGCACATAAAATGAGTACGCATTTACACTGTTACTACAATCGATTGTCACGCATATCGTTTTTAATGGTGAATGTATACTCGCATACCAGTTATGTCTATCCCTGAATATAAGTGAATTAAAAAAAGGTTGCTGTGTGTTTTATATAATTTGTCGAATATTTTTAGAAGCTAAGACATTGATCTGTGCACTGCGTAGATGTACAATAAGTTCAATTCTTTTAGATTTGAAAACTGTTCAACTGATTTAACTGAAAAGAATCGATTCAAAAGAATGATTTGTTCACGAATTGGACATCACTATCGTGCACTTGCATAGCTGTATTTGCATGCCAGTAATGATTTTCTCTAAAACCATATTACATTGTAGTTCGCATAATACTTTTCTCTCTGACTGAAAGTCGTGTAAATACAAATGCGATTCCACATTGTATTGGACATGGGTGTAAATATATCAATTGCATTCGAACAGATTCGCTGGGTAATACAGGACTGACTGTAATTGAAACTGACCTGGTTAAATTAGGCTTCACTTATGCATACTCACGATAGGCTCTATGGAGTAAGGAGAGTGGATGGGTGGAGGAGGGTGGGCTGTCGGGCTTGCGTGCAAAAAAATAGTGATTAATTCATTGTGTACCTATTATTAATCATGTAAAAAGTGTAAACTAAAAATGTACAGTACCTTAACTAGATGACCCATGTCATCGTCCGTTGTGATCTTTTACTGCCGACAACATCATATGCCAGTTAGGTGGGCATCACCCAGCCCTGCTACCTGTGCTTTTATGCATTGGCCTGGGCTATTGTAGGCTTTTACTCTGAGAAAATTGTCAGCAGTTTGCATGAATGTATGTCAATGTCTGTATGACTGTACATGTGGTTTTCGTTCCTCTTATATCACCATCTGTGTGTCAGATGGCCACCAAGAAGGGTGGTTTGGGAGCACAGAAGGTGAGCGGTCAGAGCTTCTCAGAGCAGGAGAAACGGGCCCAAGCTGTGGACAAGCTGCGGGAGCACCGGGAGTCCACTGCCAAGATGATCAGCCCGGCCGAGGAGAACATGTGAGCACTGCCTCGTCTACAGCCTGCTTCCATCTGTCTGCCTGTCCTGTCTTTGTCTTCAGCCTGCCTCTGTCTGCCTCACCTGTCTTTATGTTTAGGCTGCCTCGTCTACAGCCTGCTTCCATCTGTCTGCCTCACCTGTCAGTCTTTAGGCTGCCTCTCCACACAGCCAGGTTCTGTCAGTTGTCTCTCCTGTCTTGTCTTCAGTCTGCCTCCTTCAATTCCATATAGAGCTTCTTCAATGCTTCTGGCCTACAAGGACCTAGAGACCCAGAGGAAGAAGGAGGAAAGCAAGATGAAGAATCTTGAAGGGAAGAAGAAGGAGCAGGTGGAAAGATTAGGCATGGGACTTGGCAGCCGGAGGTGCGCTGATGCATGCTCTGCCAGCCTTGCTCTGCTTGGTCTGGGTTATCGCATTATCTGCTGCACTTGCTGTTTACCAGCCTTTTCCTCACACCTACCTTGTTCACTCCTCTGGTGCTTAGTGGGGTGTCCCACTCCGTGCTGTCAGACATGCACATCATCCAGCAGGAGGCGCCATCTGTGATCCAGACCTCCAGAGGACGGAAGTACACAGAGGAAGAAGATGGCACCTTCTCCAGGTGCTGAACACGGAAAATGTCTCAACATGAGGGTTTTCTCTGTGCCCAGGGTCTGTCTTAATCAGTCAGCTATGAAAATTAGTCACATGTCATTGTTTGTTATATGTGAAAACTTTTAGGGAGATCCCTTTTGCCTATTTTCTTGCCACATTAAACCATAAAATTTGATCAAATTTGATTACTTATCAATCAGTTTTGTGAGTGACAACACCTTACCTTACCTGGTAAAAAAACTGCTGATATGGGTTAGCAAATGCAGCACTAGATAATTTGCAGTTATACTAAGTAATACATTTATTGCTTTCTGAAATACTTAGAATACATTTCCACAGTTAAAATAACCTTAAAGGGTTGAATTGATTATTGCGTGGCCTGACACAACAGGCTATATGACTGACTGATGGTGAAATACCCAATGACATATTGCCCAAATACTTACTAAGATAATGCAGTGAAGAGTGAAGTTGGCGCCAAGCAATATGCATGGTGGCTCCTAAAGACTGGGGTGCTGTTAAACTCCATGTGTGACCAATGGTCTGCCTAAGCGGCACTCTGTCCCCCTGCCTGTATTGCATGAGCTCCTTCCTTTACATTTGCATTTTATGTATTTAGCTGATGCTTTAGTCCAAATTGTTGCACAAGGCAAATAGCACATTACAGCCTACATGTGTAGGAATCTAAGCTCAAGTGTCATGTCAGGCTGTTAGTCCTGTACTGGGAATGAAGGCTGGCTGGCTGCTGCATATCCCCCTTTACATTGCAGGCTGTCCCCCAAATACACGGACGAGCCTGCAGAGCCCTCCAATCAGTTCTTCTCCAGCTGGGCCGGGCCTGAGGAGAGTTCCTGGAAGATGGAGAACAGAAAGTCAGAGCCAGATGTCCTCCTCATTTCCAAGACCCCTTTACTGGACGAGAGGTATGGCGTCAATCACATGTGTAGGTAGATGAGCACTTTTCAATAGTACGGTCTGATTTTGGACACCAGCTGTAGAGGAACCTTTTTGTTTTGAGCTATCAGCTGGCATGTTGTAGGCACAGACTGGAGTAGAGCTTGCAGGCCTTCAGTGGATTGTCTCCCTATTCCTTGCCGCTTTCTTTATCTCATGCCATGCCCTGCTCTGGACACAGGGCTACGACAAGGCGCAAGCATGACTGTGAGTCTAGCAGTGCCTCCGATGAGGCTCAGAGGAAGTTCGGCGACGTGAAGGCCATCTCATCTGACATGTACTTTGGGAAACAGGATAACTCAGAGGCAAGTTTTACGCAAACATGTTTGTGTGCACATGCAGACCTGTGGCTTGTCTGCCCTGCAGTCCTCCAGCTGAGAATATTCCAGGTGTCAGTGTTCGTGCTGTGTTATAAGGAGACTGCCTTCTGCAGTCCTCCAGCTGAGAGTATTCCAGGTGTCAGTGTTCGTGCTGTGTTATAAGGAGACTGCCTTCTGCAGTCCTCCAGCTGAGAGTATTCCAGGTGTCAGTGTTCGTGCTGTGTTATAAGGAGACTGCCTTCTGCAGTCCTCCAGCTGAGAGTATTCCAGGTGTCAGTGTTCGTGCTGTGTTATAAGGAGACTGCCTTCTTGGTCATCCTTGCATTAGTTTAAAATGAAACTTTAGATGATGCTTTATTGGACACTTATACAAGTGTATTTACAGGTACTTTGGAATGCTTTTATCACATGCAGTCTTTCCTTTTTAGATGTACACACACATACAAATACAGGTGAGAGCAAAGCTTGGGGTCCCAGCACAGGGTCAGGCCATTTATTTGGTGCCCCTGGTGCATTTTTAAGGGCCTTTGCTCAAGGGCCCAGCAACAATGTGACTATTCTGCCAAACATGGAATTTAAACTGGCAACCTTCCCATCTCAGGCACACCGACTTAACCTGCTGAGCCGTACCAGCTTGCATCGTATGTCCTCATATCCTCATAACAGTTTATAGCTGCTCTGTCTTTTGAAAGTAAGGCTATTCTTTGGGTGACTGTGTTTAATGTCCTGTCACCGTTGGTTAAGGTGCCTTCAGTCTACATTTATTAGCCCAGATCACTGTCATTGACTGTTTCTGCCATATTCAGCTAAATTAGTGTGACTTTCATACTTCCAATGAGAGCTAAGCTCTCTGGCACCTGAAAAGCGTAGGATTACCCAGGGTGGTGAAAGGAATACATGTAAGACCGTGTACTGTTTGCTAAGTGGATCAGTGGTTAGACAAACTGTCCATCCATTTTCTATCAGATAGACGAGTAGCAAATACAAAGTTTGGGTAGAACACCTAAATATGGTATTAATTAGCATGTACTCCTGCCTCTAAATGCCTTCTGGCTCAGGATGTGCAGTGGGATTCATGACAGACGAGTTGTCTCTCTCTCTCTGGTCCAGTACGAGGCGCGGACCAGACTGGAGAGGTTCTCCAGCAGCTCAGCCATCAGCTCGGCAGACTTGTTCGATGATCAGAAGAAGCAGACTGGTGAGTAATGAAGAGGACAGGAACAGTTATTTAGGGAAGAGTTAGTTGACTTAACCACATTGGGGGCACAAAAACAAAACATTTTAGAAAAAGTAAAGTGGCAGCCATTTTAGATTAGGAGTCTTCTCTTTTGTCTGTATTGGGTCAATTTTTCTTGGCCATCTAGTTGCAAAAAAATGTCCTGATAATCATTCCTGACTGAAAATGACTGCTGCTGGTCACCCCCAGGATCCTACAGCCTGACAAATGTCCTCCCCAACACGCCAGACATCTCACAGCTGAAGCTGGGAGTGAAGTCTGTTGCCGGGAAGCTCTCTGTGATGGCCAGTGGAGTCATGTCATCCATCCAGGTATGTGGGGATGGAAGCAGCAGCAGCAACTACACATGTCCTGTTGTAGGTGAAGCTCTCGTTGCATTGGTTTCCTGGTTCACTCTGGTTTCTCTTCTTTCAGGATCGCTATACCACGTGATTCCCAGATTCCTGTGGATATGTGCTTTCTCCCTGCACATTCTCGTACACCTGTCCTTCTCCAGAATCACTGTTGCATATGTTGTCCTTCTGTAGCTGAGAAATCCGTAATTTCCCCAAAGTCTGGCCTGTTTGCCTGTGGATCTAGTAGCACAACGGTGTGTTGGACAGGGTGGGAGGTTCCTTGCAGGATGCAGTGGGCTCACTGCTGACCCATGAACACTGATGCCATCTGCTCAACCCTCAGAGGGATTTCTTTTCCCTCTCATCTTAAACATCTGGTAATTTGTTTGGGATTTGGTTTGGGTTGATGAGCCTGACATTCATGAAGTTGTTTGGGTATTCCCACAATCAAGTCCTGTTCCTCAGCAAGTCTGAACAAGCCCTTTTTAATGTCTGATGAAACAGCTGTGTTATGAAGTGTGGTGTCTGCCCTGTGAAGGGAGGGTTTTCTGGGGTGGCTAGTGTGAGGATATCAGGGTTTTGGGGAAAAAAGCACTTTTCCTTGGTCAGGACTGCTGTGTGTATCCTTACTATGTTACTTTAAAATGTTGTTGATCATTTAGAATTCTCCACTGTTGAGAACCTCTTTCCACGGTAGTCTGTTTTCACCCTGTTCCAAAGTGTTTCACTCCAAGAATAACCAGATAATTGCCCTAAGATGTGAACAATCCCGGGAACATGCCGAGTGACACACCATGACACTTTTTATGGTGTAACCCAGAGAAATTGGGGTCTCCTCCCTTTTGTATGTTCTTTATAATTTCACAACAGCACGGGGACTCCACATTTCAGCAGTTGCCTATTACTATATACACAAGCCAAAGCATTAAATATTGTAGCTCTTTGCAAGTTGCCATTACAATTTTATATGTACAAGTCTGTTTTTATTTACCCAAACGTTCATTGTAGCTTTTGTCTAATTGTAGCTGATTTTTGTAAAATGTATGAGTCGTAATCTTATGTAAGCTACCGATAGTTCTTTAATTATTACAGTGCAGTTGCTTTAAATCTCATTGTCTGAGATACTGTTTTAACTCGTGCTTTTCACGTACTGATTATATAATCGGACGGTTCAGGTTTTTTGTGCAGCACGAGTTTGCCTTTATCACAGACTGGTCGGTGCTATTGAATCTCCGACATCTCCATACAGCTGTTAGAAATTATTTACAGGCGAGAGTTACTGTGCATTAGGACCTGATTGAATAGAGGGGAAGGGAGTTAAAACTATATCGACAGTGGAATATCCGGGGGAGTTGCTACGCGTTTCATACTTAGCATAGATAAGAGTTTGATTTGAAATGTTGTTATATATGGAAAATGATGAATAAACGGTTTCGCGTACCCCTGTACAGTTGCCTGAGCGTTTCTTGAAGTGTGAGTACCCGGTCAAATGAGCGTCCCTGCGTTGTTAATCTAGTAAACCCTGTGTGCGGTTCAGCTGCATGGAAGTACATTACGGATGTTTTATATATGTAAAATATCAATGGTTCTCACGAAGAAGCTGGCGAATAAATAGACTTCAGCCTCGTAAGGTTCTCCTGTTGACTGTAATGGCAGGGAAGCCGGAGCGGAATGGATACCGACGCGTCCAGCGCTGCCTTCCCGGCGTTGCTCGCGGGTGTCGGATTGCAGCGCCGTCATCGCGGCGGAGGATGAAGGAGGGCCGGCTGGGAAGTGGACGTGGACTGTATTGATGACGCTGGCATGAGAGCTTCGATACTAGCACTCAATAATTTTGAAGATTTTTTCGGTCCTGTGGGAGTTTGCCCGGTCGTGCACGGGATAAATCGGACGAAGGCTGAAGTAAAACTTTCTTAGAAACAGGACAGATTAGATTAATGAAATGCTCTCAATGCCATGAATACAGGGGCACGGAGGAAATTTATTCATACAGTCCCGGACGACCTCCTTTTCCGCCTTTTTCTTAAGGATTGATTTAATATTACAGAAAATATAGTTGTGCACGTGATTTATTTGTGTCACTTCCACTGAACTTCGGGTCAGTTTGGCAAAGGGCACGACTGCGACATTCTTCGAGTTCCCGGAGTTCCCACAAACAGGCCAAGACGGTGCAAAGGTATTTCCCAAAAATGCCTGGTAATGAAGTGAAGCAACGAAAGAAAATCCAGTCGCAGGGAAATAATAATGCCGCGTTGGATCAAACTGTACAGCAGACCTACGATAAAAGTGAGAATTCGGCGGGCGACAAACTGATGATTGCGTCGGGTGATGCCGAGAAATCATCTGCCTTCCCACCAGACATAAAAACATGTGTCTGTCTGTTCTTCACTGTAGTCTGCCTGGGACTCTTATGGTAAGTGCAGTTTTCTCATACAGCAGTACCTATCCTCATGGCATAGACCTGTGTTTGCATATTCTGGCATTCGTCACTTTGTACAGTAGGTACTATCCTTATTTCGGCTGCTGTTTTGGTTGTATACAGTACATCGTTTATACATTTTATTTATAATAATTTACTTATGTTCCTTAGTACCGTGCTCGTATGTTATGTAGTATTGTTTGATCCAATCCATAACTGCTGCTCTACCGCCGAAATTTCCCTTCGTGGAATTAATAAAGTTCATCTCAAACAAACAATGACTACAAAGTATCAAAATATCGTTACCACATATTTATGAATCAGACTAAAACAAAAACCAGAAAATTTAACATTGGAACATATGCCCATATTATGGAAGCCCGTTTCCGCCACCCGGAGGAGAAAAAAACCCCATTTATCTCAGAATTCTGACTTATTAAGTCGGAATTCTAACTTTTTATCTCTGACTCTGATTGGATGGTTCAATGACCCTTGACCCTATAAGCGAGAGAACGGGAGCTTTATAGTTAAGAGGGTGCCGTGTAGAGAAAGATGATGCAGATATGGTTTTCCGTGCTGGACAGAAGCATAGATCAGTATAGCTGATCAGTTACCTACACATACATGCCCTGCATTTTCATGATGGTGGCGCAGGAGGTAGTGTTATCGTTCGGCAACTGGAGGGTTGCAGGTTCAAGCCCTGGTTCCTCCTGACCCCATCAAAGTGTCCTTGAGAAAGACACTGAAGACCAAATTGCTCCCGGTGTGCAGGTTGGCGCCTTGCATGGCAGCCTCTGCCATTGGTGCATGATGTGAGTGTGGATGGTGAATGTGAGGCATAAACTGTAAAGCGCTTTGAGCACTCGTAGGAGTAGAAAAGCACTATATAAATGCAGTCCATTTACATACATTCCCCTGTGGACACACTGTGGGCACATTGGGCGGATACGCATTGAACACGCATGCTCACAGGGAGTGCCTTTAAATGGGGATATCAAGGGATAATCAATAATTGTTTTAATTAGCTTTCGCTTTCTCTCCTAATGGTCTTTCTGATTAGAAACACCTGTCTCGAGATCGCAGGGAATGTGTCCCCAGTGACCACACAAAATAAATGGCAGGGCCAGAACACTCTCTATGACGGGATTGTTTTCTAACCCACAGCCAAAATGAGGCGCACAGCTTTAGATAATAATAATAATAATAATAATAATAACAATAACAATAAACTATTATTGATAATAATGATCACCGACAACAATAATAATTACTATTATCTATGTTGCTGTCGATAATAATAAATAATTAATAATTTAATTAATCACTAATAATAATTTATAATAATTACTTGCCTTGGTGACTGTGTGCAGTTCTAATTAAAAAGGGGCTGTCAAAACTGCTGCAGGCCCTCCATGGGCTTACTCACAGGGGGGCTGTGTGGGTTTTCGGTGGGCAAGCCCACAGTGGGTTAGCCTACAGAAAACCCACATAGGGGCCCCAAAGGGCAAAACTGCTGCAGGCCCCAGCATGGGCTAACCCACATGGGCCCCACCTGGGATTAGTGTGGGTTTGCCCTGCCCACACTGACCCACACCTGCCCATGCAGGGCCCAAATGGGCATGTTTGCTGGGTTGTTTGTAAAACCACAACTAAAATACTCAGCTATGTGCTCCATGCTGTTAAGACCAAGTATACGTCTGCTGTTACATGCACATTTGTGAATGGATTTAAGTCAGCACTCAACATTCAATGAAAAGTTAAAAAACAGAAAGAACTCAGAATTCCGACTTAAGTCAGAGTTCTGAGATAAATGGGGTTTTTTTTTTCCTCCGGGTGGCGGAAACGGGCTACCATACCAATTTAGAGTAACACAACAAAAATTAGCAAGAATTTCTTCTGCTCTACAAAAAGATACTGAAATCTCTGCGGATGGCTAGACGAATACTACTTTGGTTCTCAAAAAGTCCTCAGGGGTGCCATTCTATGTAGGCCTATTTGATGAGTTTCTCGATGCTGGCTTAATTACTAAATTCACTTAGTTTAAAATTTTTTTTAAAAAAAGTCAGCGAAATTTTACTTAGCCATTGAGGTGGCCTAGTGATCGAGTGCAGCACACGATATGTGTGCTGCAAATACTGTGTTGACTTTAGTAGAGGTTTTGAAATGATTAAACTGACAAGACTCTGACACAATTATGGTTTTATATCAACATGAAGATCATTTTAAACATTTCCTTTTACACAGTACATATGATATTTGATAACACGTATCATCTAAAACGCCCAAATTGTTATGTAGTAATGTCACGTCTCATTTTTTGGAAGGATCATCTTGCAGCAAAACTCAAGGTTTTCCGACCTTGAAGAAAAGTACAGACTCGTGAACAGAAAGGCAGGAGACTTCCAGGAATTGCACGTTGAAGTCAGTAGAATTTCACAGAAGGTGAGTGTCTTCAGCGATGGTGCTTTCCAACAAAGATAACAGACAAACATGCAAATTTTCTCCGCAGCGCAAATCATGGCCATGTTAAATGCACTTACTGAATTTGGTTGATGGGCTCAGTCATTTCATACTAATGAGGAAAGCACATCTCTTCTCTCATCCACCAAACCGTAACTGTGTTTCGGCCGCATTGACAGTAATAACAATTTATTAAGTGGGAGTGGGGGTCCCCTCTCTATGTTTCAACAACTGGTGGACGGAAGCAAATTTTAAAGACAGTTAAAATTCGTAATTTTACTACCTGGCTACGTGTCTCTATGGTAGCAGTGATTTTTTTTTTCTAAAAGCATGAGTTAAATACTTTAAACTCTGTTTTAATTTGACTGTATAGAGTTATGCTTCAAATAGTTTTAATTGCTCCGCTGAAGAAAACCTTGCTCCATCACATTACTGTACAATCCAGTAGGTGACCGCAAAGTACAGGCGCTCCTCTGCTTATGAAGTTTCAATTTAGTCTTCTTCGGTCATATGTCTGAAAGCTTGTAATTCCAAATTGTGTTCATTGGGCTCCCGTTTCCTGTCCACAAAATCAAATTTTGTTCTGTGCGCCAATTCAGCCTAGTACGAATTCTGGCGACTACTGCTGGCGCACAGCAGCATAGCATGCAGACTCCCAGCATCCTAGTTCTTTGTACTTGATCTCTTGAGATCAAAGTTTACTTAATTTTTATTGTGAAATATTCTGTGCATCCTTTATCCATCTTGGTTGGTGAAAAGCGTAAGGCTAGTAATGACAGATTTGAGTATCCTTAAAATATTGTTGAATAGCGACTTACGAACATTTCAAGTTATGAACGGCCCTAGAAGAGCATCTTTATTGAGAACAAGCTAAAATGCAAGGAGACATGAGCATTTATTAAGTGTTATAGTGTACTGATTAGATGCTCATGGTTTTTGATTGGCCTGCTGTACTCCTCAGTTTTACCGTATTCTTTAGAGTTTATGTGGCCATAACTTTGGGGGCATGCAGAGTGAGACACACAATTCCCATTTTATGTTGTGGGTTCAGCTGGACTTCGTGGAAGATGACCTTCTGGGAATGCTATCTTCCATGTCGCGGGCGGGTGAGCTGGAGAAGGAGATCTCCAGCCTGCGTGTGGCCGTGCTGGCAGAACAGAATGGTGAGAGCTCAGACACAGTCAGCGTCCATCTTCTCAGCATGCACTTCCAGAACGTGACAGAAGCCCGTCAGCATGGTTTAGAAGACGTGGTGGGGGAAGTGGGTGCCCTGAAGGTGGAGACGCGGGCTGCCCACGCCCAGACAGCAGAACACGTGAACGAGGTAGATACGCGGCTGCAGGCTTTGGAGGAGAGGCTGGAGGAGTTAGAGGAGAGCACGCAGAGGAACATGCGGGCATTGGAGCGCAGCGAAGAGGAGGACATCCTGCATGCCAGGGAGCGAGTGGAGTGGAACATGCAGAGGATGCACCACCTGGAGGAGCGGCAGCGCGGCTTGGCCCGGCGTGATGTGGAGATGTGGGGGAAGGTGGAGGAACTTGTGCCCCGTGTGAGCCAGTGCGAGGGCCAGCTGCCTGCTGTTGAGGAGGCGGTGCATTCCATCCTGCGCCTTTCAGCCAACATGATTGGTGTCCATCAGAGGGCGCAAAAGCTCACCCTGCAGGTCCTGCAGCTGGAGCAGAATGTGCCAAAAGTGGCATCTGAGATCCTGGCGATGCAGAAGGTACTGGATGGGGAAAATGCCTCCCTCGGGACGGTTAAAGAACTGGTCATCGTTGAGGACGTGAGAAAAGACTCCTGCAGGACTGCTGAGGGCAGAACGGCAGAGTGGAGGCATCTGAGCATACAGCCAGGAGATTTGATGCCTGGCAAGCACGCCCAATGCGAGGAAGCTGCAGAACTGGAACACAAAGCTGAGCTGTGTAAGGAGAAGTACTGAGGATAACCTAATGTTCTTGGTTGCTAATTTGAATAAACAGAAAATTCAGATCATTGGAAGGTTGGGAAGGGAATAGGAGGCTTTTGTTTGGCACCAGCAGTGTGCTGTGGAAGTAACTGAATTTATGGCATTAAAGTGGAGTGTTTAAGGTCTGCTGATTGTGTGTTTGCTCTCGTATATATGTTACATTTCCCCCAGATGTTTCTGTCACCAACCTGTGATGGGGGATTTCAGCAGTGAAGTTAATAAAGACATGATTGGGGTTCCTCCAGTCAGATGAGTGTCTGACTGACTCTGTCTGGCCAGGGGTGCTTCCTGTGTGTTTAGCTTTGAACATAATATATTTTTTGTCATTTTGAAACAAGACAATAAGAAAAAAAATAACACAAACATAGAACAGAACATTCCTTAACAACACCCTTAGCCTGGCCTCCCAATAGAAAATGCAAAAATAAATAGAGAACACAGATACTTATATATGCCATTTAGGTACATAATAATAGGTGACAATCTCTGATGAAAAAATATCCATTTTAAGTTGTAAATGGGCTGTTATGTGCTCATTGATGTATACTTGACAAAGTCCATTTAAGCACTGTGGTTGGGTGCGGCTTCATCCAGTTAAGTGTATTTGTTTTCCGAGCAGTAATCAGAAGCATGTGCAATATAGAGTAAGTCCCCAAGATAAGAACCATTTCCGGTCCGGGAGTGGGTTCGCAGGTCCAGCAAAATAAGCCTAGGCATGCAGCTGATGACGCTCCAACCCCAAACCCTCAACCCCTATCGAAAACGTGTAAACGTACAGCTATTTGTACATAAAAAAATGCTATTAAAAGTTAATATTTGTATTTTTATTATTGTTTTCAGGTGCTTTTGAACAAATTACAACTGAGAGTTATTTGTTCCATTGTTTTCACTCTGTTGATCCTACTGCCAGTGAGCGAGCCCATGTGTACAGCTACCTCGCTCTCCTTCCCCCAACCTATCGAAAACATACTATTTGTATTGTATAGAAGATGCTTTTAGAAATTATTGGGTTTGTATTTCTTGTTTGATTTTAACAACTAACAACCAAGTTCTTTTTTTCATATTGTTTTCAGTCAGCTGATATCGCTTTCTGTTAATGAGCAAGCCTACATTACTGTATCAAGAATTACATTTTTTTTCAATTCAATTTTATTTGTATGCCGCATTTGTACAACATTACATTGTCTTAAAGCGCTTTACAGCATCCCTGCCCAAAGCCCCTAGTGAGTAATGGTGCGTTCCATTTGCCCTGGGAACTCGGATTCCGAGTTGGATTCCGAGTTTCAAAGCCGGAAGTGACGACATGCGCGCTCCCGTTTCTCGGAGATCCGAGAATGATCTCGGATAACGCAGAGGATCCCGAGTTCAGAATCGAAGATGGCTGCGCCCTTTATCAACAGAAGGGAAAGTTGTAGTTTTATCCTGTTTAAGCACTACTTCTCATTTCTGGCTCATTAAATCGGTCGCACACACTATACCGTCCAACTTATCTGTGGACGTGTTGCTACGGAGTTTTATACGTGAAGCACCGCGCGTAATGTGTTATCAAGTGATATGGCTAACAATGGCTACCAATTAACCGGTCTAGAATTGGATTTCATGATTAGTCGGATTATTTGTCGGATTTAAGGTAGTTCGGGCTAATTGTAAGTGAACGAAAATAAAGGCCATTTAAACTGAGGTACCTTAAATCCGACAAGTTGTCCGGCTAAGCAAAAAATCTTGCTTTTTCATATGGGTCGATGGTATTGCTACTTCTTTGGCAAATGGAACGTATCCAACTCGGTTTTTCCGAGTTTTTACCGGATGTGACGTAATCTCGGATTCCGAAAATCGGAATCCGAGGCAAATGGAATGCACGATAAGCCATAGGCAACAGTGGCAAGGAAAAACTCCCTAGAAGGAAGAAACCTTGGGAGGAGCAGGGGAAGCGTCAGAGGCAGAAGGGCGAGCAGGCCGGAAGGGCGAACAGGCCGGAAAGACGCCACAGGCAAAAGGGCGAGCAGGCCAGAAAGGGCGTCACAGGCAGAAGGGCGAGCAGGCCGGAAGGGCGTCACAGGCAGAAGGGCGAGAAGGCCGGAAGGGCGTCACAGGCAGAAGGGCAAGAAGGCAGGAAGGGCGTCACAGGCAGAAGGGCGAGCAGGCCGGAAGGGCATCACAGGCAGAAGGGTGAACAAGCCGGAAAGACGCCACAGGCAGAAGGGCGAGCAGGCTGGAAGGGCGAGCAGGCCGGAAAGACGTCACAGGCAGAAGGGCGAGCAGGCCGGAAGGGCGTCACAGGCAGAAGGGCGAGCAGGCCGAAAAGACGCCACAGGCAGAAGGGCAAGCAGGCTGGAAAGACGCCACAGGCAGAAGGGCAAGCAGGCCGGAAAGACGCCACAGGCAGAAGGGCGAGCAGGCCGGAAGGGCGTCACAGGGAGAAGGGCGAGCAGGCCGGAATGGCATCACAGGCAGAAGAGCGAGCAGGCCGAAAAGACGTCACAGGCAGAAGGGCAAGCAGGCCGGAAAGACGCCACAGGCAGAAGGGTGAGCAGGCTGGAAGGGCAAGCAGGCCGGAAGGGCGTCACAGGGAGAAGGGCAAGCAGGCCGGAAGGGCGTCACAGGGAGAAGGGCAAGCAGGCCGGAAAGGCGTCACAGGGAGAAGGGCGAGCAGGTCGGAAGGGCTTCACAGGGAGAAGGGTGAGCAGGCCGGAATGGCATCACAGGCAGAAGGGCGAGCAGGCCGGAAAGACGCCACAGGCAGAAGGGCGAGCAGGCCGTAAGGGTGTCACAGGGAGAAGGGCGAGCAGGCTGGAAAGACGCCACAGGCAGAAGGGCGAGCAGGACGGAAGAACGTCACAGGCAGAAGGGCGAGCAGGCCGGAAGGGCGAACAGGCCGGAAAGACGCCACAGGTAGAAGGACGAGCAGGCCGGAACGACATCACAGGCAGAAGGGTGAGCAGGCCGGAAGGACATCACAGGCAGAAGGGCGAGCAGGCCTGAAAGACGCCACAGGCAGAAGGACGAGCAGGCCGGAAGGGCGTCACAGGGAGAAGGGCGAGCAGGCCGGAAAGACGCCACAGGCAGAAGGGCAAGCAGGCTGGAAAGACGCCACAGACAGAAGGGCAAGCAGGCTGGAAGGGCGTCACAGGGAGAAGGGCGAGCAGGCCGGAAAGACGCCACAGGCAGAAGGGCAAGCAGGCCGGAAGGGCGTATAAGGGAGAAGGGCGAGCAGGCTGGAAGGGCAAGCAGGGAGAAGGGCGAGCAGGCCGGAAGGACATCACAGGCAGAAGGGCGAGCAGGCCGGAAGAATATTACAGGCAGAAGGGCGAGCAGGCCGAAGGGCGAACAGGCCGGAAAGACGCCACAGGCAGAAGGGCGAGCAGGCCGGAAGGACATCACAGGCAGAAGGGCGAGCAAGCCGGAAGGACATCACAGGCAGAAGGGCGAGCAGGCCGGAAAGACGCCACAGGCAGAAGGACGAGCAGGCCGGAAGGACATCACAGGCAGAAGGGCGAGCAGGCCGGAAGGGCATCACAGGCAGAAGGGCGAGCAGGCCGGAAAGACGCCACAGGCAGAAGGGCGAGCAGGCCAGAAGGACATCACAGGCAGAAGGGCGAGCAGCCCGGAAGGGCGTCGCAGGGAGAAGGGCGAGCAGGCCGGAAAGACGCCACAGGCAGAAGGACGAGCAGGCCGGAAGGACATCACAGGCAGAAGGGCGAGCAGGCCGGAAGGGCATCACAGGCAGAAGGGCGAGCAGGCCGGAAAGACGCCACAGGCAGAAGGGCGAGCAGGCCAGAAGGACATCACAGGCAGAAGGGCAACAGGCCGGAAGGGCGTCGCAGGGAGAAGGGTGAGCAGGCTGGAAAGATGCCACAGGCAGAAGGGCGAGCAGGCCGGAAGGGCGTCGCAGGGAGAAGGGTGAGCAGGCTGGAAAGATGCCACAGGCAGAAGAGTGAGCAGGCTGGAAAGATGCCACAGGCAGAAGAGTGAGCAGGCCGGAAGGGCATTGCAGGAAGTGCTGCCGTTGTAGGCAGCAGGGTAGGCAGAATATCTTAATAATTTGGTGTCTCCAGGCAGCACAGCCCAGGAGGGGTAGCGGAAATAAAATGTGCAATTAGTTGAAGTAGGGGAGACTAGAGGTAGTGCAAACAGTTAGGTGAGTGCAATATGTAACCGCTGGCAGTTAAGGCTATGGCAGCATAAGTAGGAGGGGGATGCAAGTGGGAATGCAGGCATGGGGAGTCCCTGAAATGTCAGCACTGCAATTTCAAAAGGGGGTGTGAAACTAAAGTGACAGCACTGACAGTTCAGTGAATATTAGAAATAAGCATCGGGGACTGAAAAACAATATGTATCTTGCTTACCCTGTGTGTTTACTGATATATCTGATGCACACAAAACCTATTATTTTGCCTGTATATAGGGTACCAACAAACTGTTTATGCAACGTTGCAAAGTTTTGTGATAGAAAACAGTTATAACCTCACAACACCATCCATTTATTGAGCCTTGATGGTAAACAACTGCTAAATCCATGCATAATACCTTCTGTTAGCTAGTCAGGTAAAACACTTCAAATACAATTTATCTAATGCGGCAGAAGTTGTATCTCTTTCTGATTTGCATAGGCATATTAGTCTCCATTTTTGCCTTTTGTCCACACTACCCCCCAAAAATGGAGACTTTTCACCTTGGTCTCAGAGCTGTATATTTCTGGAAACTACATTTTAGGTTTGCAGTGTGGATGAGTCAAAATGGAGACTTATGAAAACACATACTCTAAAAGTGTCCTAATTGATCCTTACTGATCACTTGACCTGTAGTAACTTCATAGGGGCAGTTGGGTAGAAGCACAGCACTCTTTTTTTTGTCTCCCAGTTCAACTCGGAACACTAAACACAACATCTACAGAATCATTGCCACCTACTGGACAATATAAAACTTACAATATTTCCACAGTTTCAACATCCCTCTCCCCTTAAGTGGATTCTAATAAGTAGACAATAAAGGAACATTCTAACACCATTTTTCCTTATTACAATTTTTTTCATTTACTAATGAACACTAAACACATCGTATTACCACAGTTTAACTACCTCTCTTTAGTTCAGCTGGAAGTCTTTCAGATAACCAGGCATCTTAGTTTCTTTTTGACCTCCTCACTGGAGTGGTCTGTATCAGTGTTCTTTGAGCGGTCTCTCTAGTTTCTACAGTCTTTGTGGTGGTTGGCTTTTCCGACTTGTCACCACTGAGCACCACCTCCTCAACTTCCAACCATGGCTCTTCCTTTGCCGCAGCTGCGCTGAGCAGGAAGAGCAGGCAGTTTCTCACTGTTTCTCATTGGTGAGCATGAATCTCCTGTTTTGAACCAACATCCCACTACCCTTTTGTTGTGGTCTATTATTTGTCTTTTTTGGTTTTTTGTTTTGTACTTTCTTGGCCAGGTCTTGGTGAATCCAGAGTGCAACATAACTTCCGCCCAAGTAGCAGCTCGGTTTGGGATAAGCATGTTGTACTGTGAGGGGTCACTCGATAACTGAATAACACTCGGGCTACCTTGGTTGTCAGGGTTCCTTCTGGGCATTTTCTCATCATGCTTTTGAATGTCACATGACAGATACCATTCTTCCTCAGGAAGTCTTTGATCTCTGTGCCATTATCAGAAACCAACAACTCAGGCAGTCCATGGTTACTAAAACTGGTGTGTAGGCATTCAGTTGTGGCTGCTGCGGTTGCGGAGCTCACTGGATGCACATTAATCCGTTTTGAATGTACATCTATGAGCATATAAATGTCCATAAATGGACATGAATCTACATGAATCCGGCTCCAGTGCTTGCCAGGCCAGTCCCAGGGGTGCAGTGGAGCTGGTGCAAGATTGTTCCTGACAGGTTGGGCAGTTCTTTACAATATCCTCCAAGTCTTTGTCCATCTTTGGCCACCACACATAACTCCTAGCTAAAGCCTTCATTCGGGACGCTCCTGGATGACACTGGTGGAATAGTCTCAAGACATTTCCCTGCCCTGGTTTTGGCACAATTATTCTTGATCTCCACAACACAAAACCATTTGGAATGCTGAGTTCATGTTTCCTCACCTCATAAGGAGCTATTTCCATCCCATGTTTTCCTGATGACCAGCCCTTGTGAACCATCCCTTGGACATGTGAGAGAACAGGATCTTAGTCAGTCCATTAAAGGCCCTTAAAATGACAGCCCACCTCTGTATCCTAGGAGAGGCCGATTGTAATTGCTCGAATCTGGCTGAAATTGATAATAAAGGCTTGTGATCTGTCACTATAGGGAACTTATGCCCATAAATGTACTGCTGGAAGCGTTTTATTCCAAACATCACTGCTAAACCATCCTTATCCAGTTGTGAGTAATTTTTCTCTGCCACATTCAGCGTTTGTGAGGGGATTCCAGTAGGTTTCTGTGTTCCATCAGGCATGTGATGTGAGAATATGGTGCTATCTAGTGAACTTTTGTCCACCTGAAAGACTGGTAAGGAGGTCTTTGATTTTGGGAATGTGGTACTGTTCCAGGTTGGATACTTGATTTACTGTTAGTTTGTAGCCCCCACACAGTAATCTGGTTTTAACACTGGGACCACAGGTGCTGCCCATTCTGCATGCTACACTGGTTTAATTATCTCCTGGGCTAGAAGATGTTCAAGTTCCACCTCAACTCTTCCTCTAATGGAGTATTTAAAGATCAGTGATCATTGTTGATACACCACAGCACACAGTGCACAACAACAAAATGTGTCCTCATATGTGACATCATGACATAGCAGTGGGTAGCTAATTCAGCACCCCTCATTTTGGGGATTCGAACCAGCAATCTTTCAAATTACAAGTGTGGGTCCCTAACCATTAGAGCACCACTGCAGCACCATAATATGACACAGGCCTGGCTTTAAAGAACCTAGGGGTTGTATCCGTGTCCGCATTTCCTTCTTTTCTTTGCTCTCAGCGGAGGCGGACGCACTTCTCTCCCTCTCCCTCCCCTTATCTTCCCTGCTTTGCTCCTCTCGTCTCGTCCAGTCTACTGTCTTACTGTCTATACTTGAGAGACTCTCTCAGCCCTGCTCTTCAAAACTAAGGAAATTATGGATTTGATCAACTGGTCTCAACGCAACGCAATTGACACCATCTTCTCGACGAGAAGCCCAGGTTCAGGGGCACCTGACTGTCCTGCAGGAACATACGCAGCTGGCTACACGATGGACAGATGGGAGAAGTGGAGGGTTGTGTGTCTGGCAGCTCTTTCCGTGGAGGACATCGAAGACATTTACCTATTCGGAACCATGATTACAGGTCTGATGCTGATTGGATTAGGCATTGCCCTGAGTTATCGGAAATTGAAGAAAACGGTGACAGCCGCTCAAAGCCCAACTAGGCATGCTGGGATGATTGACGGACTTGGCAGAGCTGTTGGCGCCAAGACTTTGGCTATAGATCGCAAACTGGATAACATCACTGTGTCTAATGACCGCAGATTTAATAACATCACCGTGACTATGGACCGCAGATTTGATAACATCACGGAGAGGCTCACGGCTCTGCAAAGGATTTTTGATGGCGGAGACCAGCATGGACATTAGAGGAGCTGCGAAATTACAGTGTCTCGCCTGAAAACCCAAACAACCCCATTCTATCTGCTTTTGGCTCCCCCCTAATCAGCACGGGCCTTGGCCAAGGCCGCTGCTGAGCTCAGCAACTCCCCCTGAAGAACAAGGCAGTGAGACTCCCTTGCATTCCTCTCCCCCAACCACAAGGACACCCTACCCCCATCCCACGCCTTCGCCGCTTCATACCCCCAGCGTCGTTTGGCTGCAGGATCAGACTGATGTTTGACTATGCTGGACTACCTCCACCTCCCCATTCCCCTCCCCTATTGCCAGTCTCGACTTTAATGTTGTAAGATGTGGTGACTATGTGCTTATGTTGCTGAGGTGTTTTTTTTCTGTTCCTACATTGTACTCCCTACTGGAGTATAGTCTGGGGGCTGTTTTTTTTATTCACCTCTACTCTCCTCACGTAATCTTGTTCCCCTGTCTTCCTGACCTTTCTACCCCCTGTAATGTGATGTTTGTAAATGTATGGTCGGGTTGATGGCAAGATGGCGCTGAAGTGACGGCAGCCTTGGAACTAAATTTCCCGGAGGAACCTTCCCGAGGGATTAATAAAGTGCTATCTAATCTAATCTAATCTAAATGCTTGCTTGGGGGGGGGGGCTTTAAATCTACCTCATTCATCCTTGAAAACTTTCTCATATCTACCCAGTACCTCCTCTAAGCTCTCTTGCCTGACATGGTAGATCTGGGTTTCTGGTGCACACTGTAAGCCTAGCCTCCGCATCCAGTACCTGCCTACCTGGGGTAAGTCTGTTTCTGACTTTTTGGTGCTGCACCTGGACCATCCATAGCTGCTCCCAGCACATTTACTCTGTGCCCTGTATAAGTTCAGTCTCACTCTGCACGGTTGTAATTTTGGCACTTTCTTTCCCCATGATGTTTTGTGCACTGACTGGTTTACCACTGTAACCCCACATCCAGAGTCAACTTCAGACTGTATCTTTTTATCATTAACTATTAGTTTCTCCAAAAATGGCTCTTCTACTGGTATGTCTATTTCATCCATTTTGTACAAAGTGAACATGACCTCCTCTGTGTCCAAGTCCTCTATTTTCTCCTCCCCCAGTAGCCTTAAAAGTGATAGCTGAACCTTTGGACCTGCACTTTTTCTGGATATGGCCAATTTTGCCACACTTGTGACAAGTTTCTTTAACCCTTAGGAGTCGGCGGACCCGCCGGCGGGGACACTTGCATTTTTTTCTGGTAACCGTGAAAAGAACTTAAAATGCGTCGTCATGTTTGATCATACACGTAAGTGTAGTACATAATTTTTATCTGTAAATGGTCTACTTTTATTCATGTATACTCACAATATCCACGAAACATTGTGCTTTTGTACAATAATGAAAATAAACAGGGTGCGCTTTCAGCCGTCTCAGTCTCCGTGAAAATCTTTTTGAAACACGTCACTAAAATGAACTGAAACTCCGCGAATACTGCACAGACAAACATGAGAAATATATCTATAGAAAGCTTAAAGTGTCTACTTTTAAATAAAGCAATTTAAATGAAAAATAAATATTTTCAGTTTATGTAATCCATGTGAAACCAAGGAGAGGCACAGAATTTCTGTCGCACTTCATTATCTGCTAATGACCCGAGGCAGGGCACGCCCACAGCCATTCACACGGAAAACAGTCCGGGCAGCATGCGTACAAGGCCACGCCCCCCGGCTTAAAAACACATAGTCTAATGGTGCGTTCGTTTTTCTCTCGGATCTCGGAAATTCTGAGTTGAGTGACATTATGGTGCGTTCGACTATTTCTCTCCAAGTCGGAACTCGGATGAAAACGTCACGAAACGTCAAGAAAAACGTCGCTTCCCGTCGGAAACACGCCTCTTTCATGACGTTGAAGTCGGACAAGATTTGCCCCAAGAGCCTGTCACTTACCAGCCAATCAAAAAAAAAGAAAGGGCCTACACAATAGCCAATCAGAAAATAGTACTATTGTATCTGGGTAAAATACAACACAACAACCAATGAAAAGGCATCCTGTGGAATGTCACTCTTGCCTGTCTTCAAAACTTGACAGCCCTGGGGTAAGTTATTAAGTCTTATATAACTCTTATTCTGATAATATTAAACTAATATTAGTAAATATTTTCCTCACTTCAGCTAGCTTTTGTCAGCTTATGTGAAACATTGGCTTTCAATGCCATTTACATAGGTTAGTGTAGCATGTAGATAACTCTGCTAACATGCTGCCTTATGTAGCAAACATGTTGTTTCCTGGTGGCTAAGATAATGCCTTATGGAGTTTACAGATGTTTGTAAATGTTCTAATGTATTTCACCTCGTTTTGGATAGCTTTAGATTATGTTTGCTAATATATATTTGGCTCCGTTTTGGTTAGCCTATAATACTGCTATCGGTAATGTTATTTAGCACAAACATTTTGGGTGTAAATGTTTGAGATGCTAACATTTTTTTATTTATTTGTTTTTAGGAATGTGTCTGCATCACCCTTGCCTTCACCAGCACCTCACATCGGGACATGCATGCTAAATAAACCACAAACCAAGAAATATGTTTCTGTCCTCAAATTATTTTCTTGTAGCACTTTCCTCTGTCCCATACCTGACTGAAAGGGGTAATTATACAGCTCATTATGCAGGTCTTTGTCTTCTCTGGTGTGAACTACAGCATTATTCATGAGCATTCCCACCTCCTCGCATATGGCCTTTCCAAACAAAAAGTGTCTTAGAAAATTTAAATGAATGTATTGTTTTCTGTAAATGAGTGAGTGAGATGATTGTCACATCATTTTGAAGTAAAACCTCTACACTACAAGATCCAGGTCACAAAAGTCTTGTACACAAATGTCATGAATGTGTTTTGTGGTCTGATTTCAGTGACTTATTTTTTTGTTGTTTTCAATAATCACGCATAACTGTTTTTTTCTCCAATATAACGACTTGTACATACATGCTGCTCATATATTATTGTAGCCCAGTTACAATGTTATCAGACTTTATACATTTATATGTTTATAAGTAACTGAAAAAATACACAAATGTCAGGACATGTCAGAATCTCTTCAGGGCTCCAAATCACCTTCAGACTCCTAAGGGTTAATAAACTTACAGTTTCCAGGCCTGTGCTGTTCACTAGCTCACCTGTACCATTCTATCGGCTGGTGCTGCTGCCCAACGGGGGCTTGTTTCGTTGACATCCTGTACACTGATTGCTATGTCCTCATGTGTGAGGGAGCCGATTCTTAATCACCTGGGCCTTCAATGCCTTGTCGAAAGTCCAGTCTGGCTCTGCTAACAGCTGCCTCTGTACGGTCGTCTCCAATTCCACACACCAGCCCTACACCTATCCCATAGCATCTATCCACACACCAGCCTATCCCATAGTATTTCTGATAATTTATCTCCATAGTTTCAATCTTGTGGCAGTTTCCTCAAAACAGCTACATACTCCATAACAGTTTCTCCATGCTTCCTGATTCTCAATTTGAATTTGAAGCGCTGCACAATTTCGCTGGGTTTCGGATTGAAGTGATGTTTTAACAGCCTAACCAGCTTGTCACCTGGTTTATCGGGGCTGCCTTGGTTCCTCATTAGGCTACATGTCTGACTGCTGAATGAATTGAGTAGAATGGCTTTCTGGTGACTTGCATCTGTAATCTCATTAGCATCAAAAAAGTGGTGAAGGACCTCACAATATTCCTCCCAATTTTGAGCTTGGCTATCAAAGGGAGCAGTGCCGGCACACATGGCTGCCACCGCCATTATCTCTCGTCACACACCATACGATAATCACGCTTAACAGCAACTCACATGGCCATCTGTACTCCAGTGAGACCTCCGACTTGCAACTTCATAGGGGCAGTTGGGTACAAGCAGAGCACTCTTTATGGTCTCTCAGTTTAACTCGGAACACCTGAACTACATCCTTCACCGGGAATAATCCTTGCTCTCGCGCGCAAGATTTCTATCATGAAATCGTCTTGGTCGTCTCCGCTTAAAACTCTAACTCAACATCTACAAAAGCAACATTGCCACTTAGTGGACAAGATGTAACTGTGGAAATATTGTAAGTTTTAACATGGTCCTTCCCTGATTTGATCCCCATAGTTACAACATCCCATTGTCTGATTTGTCACCTGGTCACCCAACACAGAAGTAGTCAGTATTTATGGTAACATGGTGAATATGGAGGAGCTGTTTTCACTAGTTTTCCCTGTTGCTGACATGGAAATGCTACATCATTCACTACCGTTCAAAGGTTTGCGGTTACTTATAAATTTCCTTGCTTTTGTCCATTAAAATAAATCAGAAATACAGGGTAGACATTGGAAATGTTGCAAATGACTATCATAGCTGGAAATGGCTGTTTTTTAATGGAATATCTACATATGTATACAGAGGCCCATTGTCAGTAACAATTAGTCCTGTGTTCCAGTGGAATGTTGTGTTTGCTAATGTAAGTCTATCATTTTTAAAGGTTAATTGATCATTATAAATCCCTTTTGTAATTATGTTAGCACAGTTGGAAATTGAAATGCTGATTAAAGAAGCAGTAAAACTGTCCTTTGGACTAGTTGAGTATCTGGAGTATCAGCAATTGTGGGTTTGTTTACAAGCTCAAAATAGTCAGAGACAAATAACTTTCTTCTGAAACTCAGTCTATTCTTGTTCTGAGCAACGAAGGCTAGTCCATGTAAGAAATTTCCAGGAAACTGAAGATCACATACAATGCTGTGTACTACTTCCTTCACAGAGCAGCACAAATGGGCTCTAACCACAACAGAAAGAGGAGAGGGAGGCCCTGGTGCACAACTGAGCGAGTCATAGGTCTTCAACTGGTAGCTTCGTTAAATAGTACCTGCAAAAGACCAGTCTCAATATCTTCAGTGAAGAGGCTACTCTAGGATGCTGGCCCTCTATGCAGAATGGCCAAGAAAAAGCCGTATCTCAGAATGGCCAAGAAAAAGCCGTATCTCAGAATGGCCAAGAAAAAGCCGTATCTCAGAATGGCCAAGAAAAAGCCGTATCTCAGAATGGCCAAGAAAAAGCCGTATCTCAGAATGGCCAAGAAAAAGCCGTATCTCAGAATGGCCAAGAAAAAGCCGTATCTCAGAATGGCCAAGAAAAAGCCGTATCTCAGAATGGCCAAGAAAAAGCCGTATCTCAGAATGGCCAAGAAAAAGCCGTATCTCAGAATGGCCAAGAAAAAGCCGTATCTCAGAATGGCCAAGAAAAAGCCGTATCTCAGAATGGCCAAGAAAAAGCCGTATCTCAGAATGGCCAAGAAAAAGCCGTATCTCAGAATGGCCAAGAAAAAGCCGTATCTCAGAATGGCCAAGAAAAAGCCGTATCTCAGAATGGCCAAGAAAAAGAAAAGACTGAGATGGGCAAATAAATACAGACATCGGACAGAGGAAGATTGGAAAAAAGTTCTATGGATAGACAAATCTTCAGGTGTTCGGATCACAAAAAACAATGTTTGTGAGAGACAGATCAAATGAAAAGATGGTGGAGGAGTGCTTGACGACAACTATAAAGCATGGTGTAGGCAATGTGATGATCCAGAGCTGCTTTGGTGATGGTGAAGTGGGAGATATGTAGGGATCTAGAAGAAGAAAGGCTGTCACTCCATTTTGCAATGACATGCCATACCCCGTGGATGGCACTTGATTGGAGCCAATTTCATCCTACAACAGCACAATGACCCAAACACAGTTTCAAGCTATGCAAGGACTATTTATGAAAGAAGCAGTCAGCTGGTATTCTGTGTATAATGGAGTGGCCAGCACAGTCACCGGACTTCGACTCTATTGAGCTGTTATGGGAGCAGATTGACCAAATGGTATAAGAAGTGCCCATCAAGCCAATCCAACCTGTGGGAGATGATTCAGGAAACATGGGGTGAAATCTCATCAGATTGCCTAAAGAAAATGAGAAAATCTAAAATTCCCAAGGTATATAAGGCTGTAATTTCTGCAAATGGAGTTTGAAGATCAAACTATTTTAATTTCAATATGTCAATGACTATTTTATATTTATAAAGCTATATCTCCTATTTAAGGTAATTTTGTGTATGTTTTCATGGAGAAAAATGGAAGTTTCTAAGTGACTCCAAACTTTTGAACAGTAATGTATATGTTTTTGGCGGGATTGGCACTCCAGTCACCGTAAAACAACTCACAACAGCTCAGAATAAACAGACATGATACCTTCTGCTCTCTGCGGGAGTATCTCTGCTGCAGCTGCCCACAGGAAGTGCCCATTTTGTGGATTCTGACCACATACTTGTTGTTGCTACTCTGAAGATTAAGCTTAGATCCAGTAGGGTACCACCTACTAGGAAAATGAGGCTGAACCTGGCTCCAAGATCAAGCTGTTTCTGATGAGCTTGCATGCAGTTTGTGTGGAAAAACTTGCAGACTTGGGTGTGACTGCTGTCTAATGTGATGTGGGAGACCTTCCATGATGAGACCTTGAAGGTTGCCAAAGGTTGTGTTGGTGTTGCCAATGTTCCCAGAAGGAGGTGCTTCGTCGCGCACACAACATGGTGGTAACAGTTTGTACTGGAAACTTAGGAGGACGGCTGTGAGGGTTCAGAGGGCAGATAAAGAGGCGTTTGTTAGATGAATCTGTCAGCAGGTGACACATCATCTGTGGTCTAGTGACCCACATCCTGCTTACAGAGGAATCGAAGCATTACGCAAATTTGAATTTGTTCCTTGGAGACTTGCAGTCAGGCTGGGTGATGGAACGGTCCTTACGGATGACACTGCAGTTGAGACCCACTGGGCCAGCTACTTTGAGCAGTTGTTTAAAGCAGACCCACCAGCAATGGCGTTAGACATCTCTGGTCCACTGTTCTAAAGGCTGATCTTCTAATCAGCTGTGAACCACACAATCTCACTGAGGTTGCACGGGTGGTGAATCAGCTGGGGGTAGGGAAGGCCATAAGAATCTATGGTATCCAGGGTGAACTTCTCCAGGCTGGTGATAAGGCTGTCCTTGCATTGCAGGCAATCTTTGACATCATCCCAACTGACTGGAAAACGGAAATTGTAGTCCCTATCAGAAAGGGAAAGGGTAATTGCCTGGATTGCGGCAACTACAGGAGGATAACACTACTTTCAGTGCCGGGTAAGGTCCTTGCTAGGGTCATTCTTAACAGAATCCGTGATCACTTGCTCACCTGTCAGCAACTGGAGCAGTCTGGTTTTACGCCTACAAGTCTATCATCAACCGTATCCTGACACTGAGGATTCTCATTGAATGGTAGTGCAAATATCGGCATAGGTTCTTTGCAGCCTTTGTTGATTTTCATAAAGCATTTGCCTCAGTTGATCAAATTGCCCTGTGAGACATCCTGAGACTTCGCGGGATCCCCTCGAAGCTGCAGGACATCATGGCCAGCCTGTACACTGGTACTGTGAGTGCTGTGCAAAGTGGAGGGAGAACCTCCACGTTCTTCCCAGTTGATTCTGGGGTTCTCCAGGGGTGTGTTCTTGCTCTTACTCTGTTCAACGCTTGTATGGACTGGGTGTTGGGCAGGGTCGTGGAGTCCGGCAGCTGTGCGGCATCCATTGGTGCAGAAAGATTTACTGATCTTGACTTTACTAACGATGTGGTGATCTTCACAGAGTACATGCAGACTGGGGATCTTAGCGAGACTTAAGCTGCCTGTGCTATAATATCTGTACCAAATTGAAAGTAAGAAAAGGCCTGATCTTAATCTAGCTGACTAGCGATGCAAGAACTAGATGTGCATAACATGCGATGTTGGTATTAATATTGCATGTCATCCAGTCCTACTCTAGCCATTTTTCAGATTCAGTGCAAAATACCCCAATTCGCACTGTGATGTCACTTGGCACCGGTACCAGTTTTTATGCCAGTGGAAAACCAGCAACTTGAAGTACTGTACCTTTAGTACGTTCTTGAAGTACCAAAAGTATGGTACCTAGTGTGGTGGAAAAGAACGCCCTTTAGTTGAGTGGTGAATTGGACAGCTTTACAGCACTTTACACAGCTCTGCTATGCCCCCTGTTTCTTCTGTGTACTGGCTTCTTCTGTTAATTCCGAGTCAAAGCTGGGGGGAAATTTTGAAGCATGTGCAGAGCGCCTAGGCCAGTTTGAGTCCGATTGAACGTAAATTTACTATCAATTGCATTATCTGGGTATCTTAGAGAAATTTGATTTAGTACAATTTCATGTTCACATACACTTTAAAAGTCAGTTTAAGTAGAACAATATTGACTCACAGAATAATTGGTTTTTCTTAGTGTGCATGTAAATGTACTGAATGTGAAGCAAAAATAAGCAAATGCCTCTTAAAGCTTAACATGTGTCACTAGCACTAGTTAGAGAAATGGGTTATTTTAATGTATGAAAAGGAACACCGCACACATCGGGGAAATTAATAATATTTACATATAAGTATGAAAATGATTTTGTGCAAAGTGACATACAACTGAGGATTGGAAAGCAGGGGCAGGCAGGCAGTTGGGGTTAAAGGCCTCACTCAAGGGCTGGAAAGTGTTACCACTGGGCAGAGGATTTGAACCAGCAACTGTCTGATCACAGGCCCTAACCTAGAGAGCTACACACCATCCCCATATCGAAGCTGTATGTATTTTGAAGGGTGGGGCCACTAACATTTTGAGTTCTCTGAGATGCCATCATGGTTGTGGTATGTAGTAACAGCATGTCTGTTTGATCCTGTGCAGTTTGAGAGCCTCCCAGATGTGCTGGGGAGGCTGGAGGGCCAGCTGGTACAGGCTCAGGTGGAGAAGCTAGAGGTGGATGTGGAGGAACTGAAGAGATGGAAGGCGGCCGTGGTGGAGAAGCGGGAAGGGCTGCAGGTGGACTTGGTGGAGCTAATGCGGGCCGTGCGGCACATGGAGGAACGCACAGCCACCGTGGCCAAGGATGCTGCAGCCCAGGTCTCATCAGCGCGGACAGACATGAGGCGGATGTCGGGCCTGGGTGCGGAGACGGAAGCCCTGCTGGCACGCATGGCAGTGCTGGAAGGGAGGGTCGCGCGGGCAGAGACGGCCATGGCCAAGCGGATCGGTGACCTGCTGGCGGGAAGCATCGAGCGGGTGTCGGCCCTGAGGGGCCTATCAGAGCGCAACAGCCAGGCAGCAGAGAAACTATGGCAGGGCGCAGCCAAGCTAGAGGCGGCAGATGGTGAGCTAGCAGGCCGCCTCTTGGCCCTAGAGAATGGCCATGCCCGGCTGCTCAAGACAGTGACCTTTGCCTCTGACGTGAAGCCCAAGGTGGCCACCATCCGCCGGGAGCTGGCCATGCTGGAGCCGCTACTGAGCGACCTGATCCTGCGCGTTGGACACCTGGCCCAGGATCTGGGGCACAGGGAGGGGGACATCGCCCTGCTGTGGGATGCCCTTACGAGTCTGAGTGCCTCAGAGCAGTTGCTTGCCCAGGTGCCCAGCTAAAGCCACAAAATCCCCGCCAGATACCTGTCCGGCTACGTACCCATGGAGAGACGTCAAATGATGGCTGCAGGAAGGGGAATCTCCTCAGACTGCAACCTTCAATGACATCAAATGCTATTGTCAAGGACTCAAATTGAAGTCCGCGTACCATAAAAATTCTCGTATCCAGCAATGTGGACCGAGGCACTTCCAAAAAGTTGAATGCTACTTTAGAAATGTTAGATGAAGTCGGGTATTTGATATAACTTAAGATAATGTGAGGAAACAATTGCAGAACAAGTGGAAAGACTACTAAAGTGTGCCATTCCATGCCCAGGAACTAACATGTGTTACTCAATGCCTTTCTTTGTTATTTTTTGTTATTTTCTAAGTATTTAATAGAATAGTATACCTTATTTCTTTTTTTTAATGATATTTTGGAATTCTGTGATGGGTTGGCACCCCATCCTGGCTTATGTCCTGCCTTGGGTCCCTAGCTTGCCGGATAGGAAAATGGATGGATATTTTATTAATTGTGCTGGTTACACTAAAAGGTCTTGTATCTGTATTTGAGTATCTTCATTGAGAAATTCTAATGTACTGATATACTTTTCAATCAGTTGTCTTTCTCTTTGTTTAAAGAGCCTGTTTTTTTCTTTATTTATAGGAATATAAGCCTCTGTGGTGTTTATTTAGGTAGGGGGTGCTTTGCATTTACTTTTCATATTTTCCACTGAACATAACAGATGAGAAAACAGGAAATGGAGCATGTTACCATAGAAGCATTGTTAGTCTTTTTCAGATGAGTCTGCTATTTCTTACAGAAGTTATTCTTAACACTATGCTTTTTGAACATGGGATTGGTTTTTAAAGTCTAATGCACAGTAATTTTTAATTCACGAAACAGATGCAAGAGTTATTGAATCCACCTGTTTATGATAAATAATGCTACAAATACTAACTAGTGTAAAATAAAGTACAAAGTTAATATGATAGATTTGCAGGATTTTATAATAATAATAAAAGTTCTATTTCGATAGCGGCTTTCATACACTCAAGGAGACTTTACAAATTCAACAAAATCACATTTAACAAAACAGTACAAGTTACAAACAAGAAGACGAATAATATGTGTTGAAGAGATGTGTTTTTGACAGGAGTTAGAAATGGATAGTAGATTTTTCCTCAAGAAGGCTGAGAGGAAGAACATTGCAAATTTTAGGGGCTATTACACTAAATGCTCTGCCACCCAGTTTTGTCAGCCAGGGATTGGTCCACCAGGGCCTCCCTTGGCTGCCACCCAATTCACATAGCACCGAACCACTGACATTCCCCTTGCGGGTGGTGGACCCACCTGGGGACGGTCCCATTTGACCCTTTCGGGCCGGGCCCGGCCCGGTCCCACGAGCCAAAGCCCAACCAACAGGTACTCTCCAACGGGCCCCTCCCCCAAGCCTGGCTCCAGGGTGGGGCCCCGGTGACCCTAGTCCAGGCGAGGGTAACGAGACCTTAGTATAATACTCTTTCATCAGGAGTTTTTTGGATTGCTCTTCGTCTGCCCCCTCACCTGGGACCTTTTTGCCTTGGGAGACCTTTTTTATTGCTTCCCCACACTGGTGAGAACGGGACATGGAAGCATCAACATACACACCAAGATTTTTCTCGTAATCAGCTACCATTATTTCCGTGGAACCCATAAAATATCTGTACTTTATATTTCTGCTCCCTGCATGGATTATCTTACATTTATCTATGTTAAATTTCATCTGCCAGGTGTCAGCCCAGTCGCTAATTAAATCCAGATCCCGTTGTAGCCTCTCTGCTGCTAGATTTGCTACACCACCCACCTTGGTGTCGTCTGCAAATTTAATCAGTTTACTGTATGTATTGGTGTCACTATCATTAATGTAAATTAGGAACAATAGTGGTCCTAAAATTGAACCCTGCGGTACCCCACTATGAACACAGGCCCACTGTGACATTGTGCCTCTAATAACTACTTGCTGCTTCCTGTCTGTTAACCAGTTTTCGATCTAAGCTGCTACAGTTCCTAAAATCCCTGCATCTTTGCGCTTAAGCAAGAGCCGTTTGTGGGGGACAACATCAAAGGCCTTCTGGAAATCTAAGTAGATCACATCGTAGGCCTTTTTGTGATCAATTTCTCTTGTAGCTTCCTCAAAGAACTCAAGTAAATTAGGATCAAGTAAACAGGACCTACCTCTCCTAAATCCATGTTGGCTATCCCTCAGAATGTTATTCGAATCCAGGTAATCTACTATTTTCACTTGGATTATAGCTTCCATTATTTTTCCAGTAATGCTAGTTAAACTGATTGGCCTATAGTTTGCTGGATTACTTCTATCCCCTTTTTTGAATATAGGTGTTATATTAGCATGCTTCCAATCTGAAGGTACCGCACCCACAGATAATGATTTCTGGAATATTAAAGTTAAAGGTTGGCTAATAATGTCCCTCATCTCTTTTAAAAATATAGGTAAGATGACATCAGGGCTCTGCGATTTATTTATTTTGAGCTTAGTTAGGCTTAGTACCACATCAGCCTCAGTTATACATATATTGGTCATAGATGATACTGTATTTGTACTAAATGGTGGTAAGTTACTCATGTTCTCTACTGTGAACCCTCGTGTAAAATAATCATTAAATTCATTTACTGTATCAATTTCATTTTCAATTATAAGGCCCTTACTATCCTGCAAATTAGTGATTTCAGCTTTTAGAGCTCTTTTGGAGTTAAAATATTGGAAGAAACTTTTATTGTCATCCTTAGCCTCCAATGCAATCTTTCTTTCTACATTCCTCTTGGAGAGTCTAATGTTATTTTTTAACTCAACCTGTAGACAGATACTCCTGCTTTATTTTGAAATAATTTATTTGTAGTTGGTTGTAGTTTCCTAGATTTAATTTTGCTGGAAACAGGCATGAAGTCCTTTTGCACTTGTAACAATGTGCTTTTAAAAAATTCCCATGCCTCAACAACCATTTTGCTATTTAACTCCATCCAGTTTACAGTTTCTAATTTCAGTCTCATACCATTGAAGTTAGCCTTCCTAACATTGTATACTTTTGTTTTGGACTTTGCTCTTCGGATACTAAAATTAACCTCGAATTTAACCATGTTATGATCACTACCGTCCAGTGGTTCTAAAACCTCTAATTTTCCAATCCTATCCTGGTTATTAGAGAAAACAAGATCAAGAAGGGCTTCTCCCCTGGTAGGGGTGTTAACAAACTGAGTAAAAAAACAATCCTGTACTAATTCCACCATCTCAAGTTCATTTACAGAAGAGCCAGAGACTGTGTCCCACTGTATCCCAGGTAAATTAAAATCACCCATAACCACCACATCATTTTTATTACTCATAATCCTGATATCGCCATATAACATTCTGCTTTCCTCTGCAGCTACATTAGGTGCTCTATAACAAACCCCGACAATTAGGCCATTTGAGTTTTTAGCATCTAGTTTTATCTGTACAGCTTCTGTACTTTTATTTTTATCAGTGAGCTCCCTTGCCTGCAAGTTTTTTCTTTTACGTATACTGCAACACCACCTCCCTTCTTGCCTATCCGGTCTCTACGGAACAACGTATAACCATCCATATTATATTCTTCTCCATCATTATCACTCATCCATGTTTCAGTTATTCTTATAATGTCGTAAGTAGGGATGCTCCTTTTGACCGTTTAACCGTTAACCGAAATAATTAATTTTGACCGAATATTACTATCAGTTAAACGGTTTAAAATGTTTTTATATATATTTTAATTATTAGTAGTAGTATGAAGTTTTGTGGCATCTCAGCTGAAGATCGCTTTTCACGTTCTAAATACACTGGGTTTGAATTGGCGATTGTGATTACAGGCACGAGCTTTGCTGCTGAAAATGGAAACATTGGCGCAAAGCTTCAGCGGCAGAGACGTATCCGTGTGCTATATTGTAGCCGATCGGTGTAAACACTACCCAGACATGTGCTTTTGTTTTATTTTGGTTACAATGGGCGTATTCACATATTTCTTTATCCAATACTAACTGTCGGATTATCATGTTGTTATCATGCGAATAGCGCAATTTGCAAATGGGAAGGCGATCAGAGCTGCTTCGAGACGCAGACGCTTAAGTCAATCACTCTTGTTCTTTCTATTCGTATCACGAAGCTATAAAAATATATTTAGTTTCTACCTATATATATATTTGAAAAGTAGACCGTCCAAGGTTTCTGAGGGTGTTTTTTAAATGTGCATATGATAAAACCTCGCAGAGTTATTTAAATGGTTTGGCGAAATTTCTGTCAGATCCTGCCGGCGGGACCGCCGACCCCAGAGGAATTTAATATTCTAATCTAATCAGTTAACGGTTAATGTTCGGTTAACGAACGGCGGTTGTCGGTTGGGAAAATTAATCGAAATGAGCATCCCTAGTCGTAAGTGTCTGATGAAATTAAAACCTCTAAATCATGAATTTTGTTTCTAATACTCCTAGCATTTAGACCGCAAAGGGTAGGCCTTTTACAGTGCCTACTTTTAATATTAATTGTGGTTTTCCGTCTCCCCCCACCTATATTCTTAACTAACCTCCCTGCCCCTCCAGTCCCTAGTTTAAACATTCCTCATCTACTCTACATATACGCCTCCCCAATACACTGGTTCCCCTCTGGTTCAGATGCAACCCGTTCGGCTTGAACAGGTCCCACCTGTTCCAGAAGGTCTTCCAGTGCCCCATAAACCTAAACCCCTCTTTCCTACACCACCATTTTAGCCACGCATTTAATCCCCTTATCTCAGCTAACTTAGCCTGGCTTGCATGTGGCATGGGAAGTATTCCAGAGAATACCACCATGGATGTTCTGCTTCTAAGCTTATCTGCCACTTCTATAAATTTATCCTGCAGAACAGCCCTCCTGCCCTTACCTATGTCATTGGTGCCAACATGCACCATCACAACTAGATCCACCCCGGTTGGGGCCAAAAGCCTGTCCACACGATTCGGAAGGTCCCCTACCTGGGCACCAGGCAGGCAAGACACCGTACGTGACCCTCTATCACGGGTGCACACATAACTATCTACACCTGTAATAATTGAATCCCCTACTACCACAACCTCCCTCCTCCTGGGGGTAGGCGGCTCCTTGGTGCCCAAGGGCCCACTTGCCTCCCCAGTCTCTTCCGGCTCTAAAGCTGGAAGCACCTGAAAGCGGTTAGACACGTCACTTCAGGTGATGCCGCCTCTGTAAACTGTGTATGCCCTTTCTTATGTCTATGACATACGGTCACCCAGCTCTCTCAACCTACCTGTTCTTCATCCCCCCTCCTCCCCGCTTGTTACGTACACACTGTCTCCCTAAAAGGGGTATTAACTCTCTCCTTTAACTCATTGTTGTGTTTGATGAGAGCCAGTTGCTCCTCGAGGTCACGAACCTTGACCATGAGTGAGTCCACTAACATCGCTCGCAGATGAAGTCCGTCTGGACGCAAACATCCAGAAGGGCAAACGCAACACTGAGCTGGCCCCATAATTACCTAACTCGCTATGACCCCGTCCTTTACTCCCAGCCCAGTATATTAATATATCTTATTTAAATCTTTAGTTGATCTAATTAACGTATAGTTGAAACAATAAAGTGCTGAGTACAATAAAACAATAAATTTAACACTTCCGTTAAAACTGAACTTTTAAAATTATCCGACAGCATCAGCGATAACAACCTTTGAAATTAAACTTTTAAAATAACCAAATTAACAATTACCTACACGAGACGAATTTCATGCTGAACCACGTTTAACCCTTGGGAGTTGGTGGACCCGCCGGCGGGGACACTTGCAATTTTTTCTGGTAAAAGTGAAATGAACTTAAAATGCGTCGTCATGTTTGATCATACACATAAGTGTAGTACATCATTTTAATCTGTAAATGGTCTACTTTTATTCATGTATACTCACAATATCCACAAAACATTGTGCTTTTGTAAAATAAAGAAAATAAACAGGGTGCGCTTTCAGCCGTCTCAGTCTCCGCAAAAATCTTTTTGAAACACGTTACTAAAATGAACTGAAACTCTGCGAATACTGCACAGACAGACATGAGAAATATATCTATAGAAAGTTTAAAGTGTCTACTTTTACATAAAGCAATTTAAATGAAAAATAAATATTTTCAGTTTATGTAATCCATGTGAAACCAAGGAGAGGCACAGAATTTCTGTCGCACTTCATTATCTGCTAATGACCCGAGGCAGGGCACGCCCACACGCCATTCACACGGAAAACAGTCCGGGCACTATACATACAAGGCCACGCCCCCCGGACACCGTCTTAAAAACACACACACAGCAAGCTGCTATGACAATGGTTAAGTTATTAAGTTTTATATAACTATTATTCTGATAACTAATATTAAACTAATATTAATAAATATTTTCCTCACTTCAGCTAGCTTTTGTCAGCTTATGTGAAATATTGGATTTCAATGCCATTTACATAGTTTAGTGTAGCATGTAGATAACTCTGCTAACATGCTGCCATATGTAGCAAACATGTTATTTCCTGGTGGCTAAGCTAATGCAGGGGGCAGTGTGTGGCTCAGTGGGCTAAGCCGTGTGCCTGTAATCACAAGGTCGCCGGTTCAAGCCCAGCATCCCCTTCGCGGACAGCTTGCTCTACAAAGAGCAAGTTGAGGGAGGCGTAAAAAGAATTTCCCCACAGGGATCAATAAAGTATCAATTATTATTATTAATGTCTTATGGAGTTTACAGATGTTTGTAAATGTTCTAATGTATTTCACCTCATTTTGAATAGCTTTAGATTATGGTTGCTAATATATAGTTGGCTCCGTTTTGGTTAGCTTATAACACTGCTATCGGTAATGTTATTTAGCACAAACATATCGGGTGTAAATGTTTGAGATGCTAACATTTTTTTATTTAATTGTTTTTAGGAATGTGTCTACATCAACCTTGCCTTCACCAGCACCTCACATCGGGACACGCATGCTAAATAAGCCACAAACAAAGAAATATGTTTCTGTCCTCAAATTATTTTCTTGTAGCACTTTCCTCTGTCCCATACCTGACTGAAAGGGGTAATTATACAGCTCATTATGCAGGTCTTTGTCTTCTCTGGTGTGAACTACAGCATTACTCATGATCATTCCCACCTCCTCGCATATGGCCTTTCTAAACAAAAAGTGTCTTAGAAAATTTAATGAATGTATTGTTTTCTGTAAATGAGTGAGTGAGATGATTGTCGCCCGTCCTCCCTGTGCGGGGGTTGGCGCCCCCTTAGTCCCTCGCGGGCTCCCTCTCGGGTTGGGCGGGTGGTTGTCTCGGGGATGCGTGGCTGTGGACCCTTGTGCCGGGGGGGCAGTAGGGTGGCCTCGGTTGCCTGGTTCTCCTGCCTTCACCTTGGGCCTAGGGGGGTTGCTGCCGCCTCCCCTGATGGCATTAAATGCCAGCACATCCAATGACAAATCAGGTCACACCTACACTTGCACATGCATACAAGAATGGTTGAGCGATCAATATCATTATTATTATTACTTTTTAGGGTATGTTATAGATTTATAGATGACATAACCCCCCCCCAAAGGCGCGCACACCGGGCGCGCCCAAGAGGAGGCGACGGACGAGACGGAACCGGGGAACAGGACCTGGAAGACAAAGCAAAACATCAACCAAAAACAGGGAACAAGACAGAGACACAAAACAGGAACAGGGACGAGACGAAGGACAGAACCCGACAAAGAACAGGGAAAGCGGACAGACAGACCTGGAAGGGAGACACAGAAGGGGAGAAAGGCGGAACAAAAGGGCCAGGAGTGAACGGAGGAGAAACAAATGGACGAGGAGCAGAGACAGGCGGGACAAAGGGAAAGGGAGGAGGAAAAAGGGGAGCACGAGGGAGCCCAGGCGGGTGACGGGCAGCGGCCGGAGGGGCCGCAGGGGAGAGGGAGGAGGGAGCAGGAGGGGACCACCCAGGGGCCAAGGGAACGGGACGAGGGAGTGACGGAGGGGACATGGAGGGAGCAGGAGGGAACACCAGTGAAGGCAGGCAGGAGGGGGAAGCCGCGGCAGGCGGAGGCGCAGCCGGAGCCGGCGAAGGCGCCGTCTGACGCTCAGCCGGAGCAGGGGGGCCCGGAGGCGGCCGACATGGACCCGGAGGCGGGACCGAGGACCGGCACCGAGGATCCAGGGGGGGACCCGGAGGGGACCGCCGACCCCGAGCCGGAGGACCCGCAGGCAGCCACCGAGCCACAGCCAGGGGCCGAATGGGCGAGCCAGGGGGCAGGGCGGGCGGGACCCGGGCCCTACGCCTATGTCCCCGCCCCTTGCTGGAGACGGAGAGGCGGGGTCCTGGGGGGCGTCGGCCTTGCCGGGGTAATGGCGAGGGAGTCAGGGCCTCAGGCAGGGCCGCGGGGAGGACGGGAGAGGCGGCCTCAGGCAGGGCCGCGGGCAGGAAGGGAGAGGCGGCCTCAGGCAGGGCCGCGGGCATGTGTCCAGCAGGGGGCGCCTCGGTGGGCGTGGGTGCAGGCAGAGGCGGCACCGGGACCTCAGACGCAGCTGCAGGCACCACCAGCACGTGGCCAACAGGGGGCGCCGCAGCAGGCACCACCAGCACGTGGCCAACAGGGGGCACCGCAGCAGGCACCACCAGCACATAGCCAGCAGGGGGCGGCGCAGCAGGTAACTCCATCGTGCGGCCAGCAGGGGCCGCCTGGGCAGGCGTTATTTCTGTATACCTTTCTCTCTCCCCCTCTCTCCCCTTCTCCCCATGTTGATTGATGTCTGTTATTGTTACGCTTGTTGTTTCTGTATCCCCCCCCTGTTTTTCTTTTTTTTTTTCTTCCTTTTTCCACGGTACTGGTGGTCTTTGCTCTGTAATGTAATGTAAAATAAAGTTGTCCTCCGAAGAGGGGGGGTGGTGTCAGCTCGCGGCAAGCAGGCAAGCGGTGAAGCAGGAGAGCGAGCCGGAAATACGGACAAACGGGGTTTAATGGAGGCAGACTGACGGACAAAGCACAGCACATGACAATACAATGACAAGTCTGGGGAAGACTGACTCAGACGAGGACTAAATACAAAAGACAAGCTAGACTTAATAGGACACAGGCGATCACAATCAGGGCTGAACACGAGGTAACGAGGTGGGCGTGGCACACATTAGGATCGTACGGAGCGGGGTGTGACAGGTGGTGGTGGTGGGCAATAAAAAAATACATGAAAATAACTGTGGACTAAAGAGAAAGACCATAGCAAAGCACTGCTTGTCTACAGGTCCACACCACTGCAACAACGCTTATCTCCTTCACAACTGCTTATGAGCAGACGATTACGTACAACCCTTCCCCAGACGTCTGGTCACTTGGAACATCTGTGGCCAGACCTTCAGGAGTTACAGCAAAAAGATCATCAGGTGCGGCAGAAACACAGCACTACAACTATCGCCATGGCTGCCGTCCACTTCCCAAGCTCCACTCTGGGCAGACTGTCTGGCTGGCAGTGGAGAAACTGCATGGATCTGTTGTGGGTCCAGCACACTCTCCGAGGTCCTACTTGGTGGAGACTGAAAGTCGGAGATTTTTTAGAAGGAACCGTAGGCATTTATGGCCCTCTGGTTTTGTTACTAGATCAGGACGGCAAAGTAAGGCTCCTGAAAAACTGGACTTGTGAAAAGAAAAAAAAAATGGAGAAATAGTAAAAGTGTTATGATTATTTCTCTGAATGAGAGGATACCACAGCTGTACGACTTCCTTCTGCACCGTATTACTGCACATATTCAGGTAAGGGGGGAGGTTCCACACCATACTCACATGGGACAAGTAGTGTGAAGAGGAAGAGCATTCCACAGGGTTCGTACACATTTTTACCATTACATTTCCATGACTTTTCCATGACTTAAAGGTAAATATTCATGACTTAATAAACAGTAGTTCTGAGGCACTCACAAGGAATATAAGTTTTAAAAGCCTTTATTTAAACTTGGCTATCCATTAAAAACATGCCAACATGTTTCAGCCTCTGTGGCCTTCTTCAGGGCAAAAAAATGCTGTTTTTTTTATGGGACCCGTCCCATAGCCTGACATGCATGTCTAGCTGTTTAGCCTGTAAATAGTGATTCAGGCTTTCATCAAATAACATGACATATACTCGTTGCTTTGATACACTAGCCAAAGTCAGTTTCTTAAAATAAGGAGCCAGTCCAAAATTACACATATATGAGCACTTGCGTTCACCGCATGTAAATCTTGCAGCTATCTGACTGTCGGGGAACATGACCGGAAAAAGCTGGCTTATGTCTTCACAAGACTTGTGAGAATAGTGAGAATTAGCCACTTTTAGCGCCCACAGTACCTCTGCAGTGAGGGTTTCGTTTCTGGACACAGCACTCAAAATGGTCCCTTGCTTTGTGGTGGAGGAGAGGGAAGCACTGCAGCTGGCAGAGGGTATCATGACATTAGTCACCTGGGTGAAAAAGCCAGCGATCGGGTTGGAAGCTGACTGTTGCGCAGCTGCAGCGGCAGACTGGTGCTTTGCACCTTTAGCATGGCTAGATAGCGCTGCTTCTCCCATGTTCGAAATGTCGAACGTTTTATGGCAAAGTCTACATTTTGCTCGTCCCGGGTCCTGGTCTTTCTCAAGCCATGCATTATACTTTTCAGATTGAAGCCAAACATTATTAAAGCGACATTTTCCCGGCATTGTTTATTTTTGCTCAGCTGCAACTGAGTTGCCCCAAGCAGAGAACATGTCACGTGATCCCTGTCAGCACAAGTACGTAGGCAATACGTCGCATAAACGGCGGATGGTCGCATTTGGATCGCGTTCCATTACGAAGCATCGCGTCTTATTCGCGAAAACGTCGGATCGTCGCGGTGTTGAAAAGTGTTGCTCGCTTAAACGCCCAATGTGCAAATGACTGAAAAGCTACTAAATACCGACCTTAAAAAAACTTAAGCGACGTAGCACCGACTGGGATGTGACTGATCGCCCGAACGAAAAAATTATTGCAATTTGAAAACCAATATTATCAATTGAACAAATTCAAGTACACAGATATTTTTGAAAAACAAATTTCCATGACTTTTCCAAAACTTTCTGAGTTTATTCATTTTCCAAAACTTTTCCAGGCCTGGAAATTGCCATTTTAAAATTCCATGACTTTTCCAGGTTTTTCATGACCGTACGAACCCTGATTCCATAACCGAGAAGCACTGCAGCTATAAGATCTTAATCCTATAGTGCAGGGGTATTCAACTAAAATTTAACCCTTAGGAGTCGGCGGACCCGCCGGCGGGGACACTTGCATTTTTTTCTGGTAACCGTGAAAAGAACTTAAAATGCGTCGTCATGTTTGATCATACACATAAGTGTAGTACATCATTTTAACCTGTAAATGGTCTACTTTTATTCATGTATACTCACAATATCCAAGAAACATTGTGCTTTTGTAAAATAAAGAAAATAAACAGGGTGCGCTTTCAGCTGTCTCAGTCTCCGCGAAAATCTTTTTGAAACACGTCACTAAAATGAACTGAAACTCCGCGAATACTGCACAGACAGACATGAGAAGTATATCTATAGAAAGCTTAAAGTGTCTACTTTTAAATAAAGCAATTTAAATTAAAAATAAATATTTTCAGTTTATGTAATTCATGTGAAACCAAGGAGAGGCACAGAATTTCTGTCGCACTTCATTATCTGCTAATGACCCGAGGCAGGGCACGCCCACAGCCATTCACACGGAAAACAGTCCGGGCAGCATGCGTATAAGGCCACGCCCCCCGGCTTAAAAACACATACAGTCTAATGGTGCGTTCGTTTTTCTCTCGGATCTCGGAAATTCTGAGTTGAGTGACATTATGGTGCGTTCGACTATTTCTCTCCAAGTCGGAACTCGGATGAAAACGTCACGAAACGTCAAGAAAAACGTCGCTTCCCGTCGGAAACAAGCCTCTTTTATGACGTTGAAGTCGGACAAGATTTGCCCCAAGAGCCTGTCAGCCAATCAAAAAAAAAGAAAGGGTGTGCACAATAGCCAATCAGAAAATAGTAATATTGTATCTGGGTAAAATACAACACAACAACCAATGAAAAGGCATCCTGTGGAATGTCACTCTTGCCTGTCTTCAAAACTTGACAGCCCTGGGGTAAGTTATTAAGTCTTATATAACTCTTATTTTGATAATATTAAACTAATATTAGTAAATATTTTCTTCACTTCAGCTAGCTTTTGTCAGCTTATGTGAAACATTGGCTTTCAATGCCATTTAGGTTAGTGTAGCATGTAGATAACTCTGCTAACATGCTGCCTTATGTAGCAAAAATGTTGTTTCCTGGTGGCTAAGATAATGCCTTATGGAGTTTACAGATGTTTGTAAATGTTCTAATGTATTTCACCTCGTTTTGGATAGCTTTAGATTATGGTTGCTAATATATATTTGGCTCCGTTTTGATTAGCCTATAATACTGCTATCGGTAATGTTATTTAGCACAAACATTTCGGGTGTAAATGTTTGAGATGCTAACATTTTTTTATTTATTTGTTTTTAGGAATGTGTCTGCATCACCCTTGCCTTCACCAGCACCTCACATCGGGACATGCATGCTAAATAAACCACAAACCAAGAAATATGTTTCTGTCCTCAAATTATTTTCTTGTAGCACTTTCCTCTGTCCCATACCTGACTGAAAGGGGTAATTATACAGCTCATTATGCAGGTCTTTGTCTTCTCTGGTGTGAACTACAGCATTATTCATGAGCATTCCCACCTCCTCGCATATGGCCTTTCTAAACAAAAAGTGTCTTAGAAAATTTAAATTAATGTATTGTTTTCTGTAAATGAGTGAGTGAGATGATTGTCACATCATTTTGAAGTAAAACCTCTACACTACAAGATCCAGGTCACAAAAGTCTTGTACACAAATGGCATGAATGTGTTTTGTGGTCTAATTTCAGTGACTTATTTTTTTGTTGTTTTCAATAATCACGCATAACTGTTTTTTTCTCCAATATAAAGACTTGTACATACATACTGCTCATATATTATTGTAACCCAGTTTATGCTCAATACAATGTTATCAGACTTTAGACATTTATATGTTTATAAGTAACTGAAAAATGCACAAATGTCAGGACATGTCAGAATCTCTTCAGGGCTCCAAAACACCTTCAGACTCCTAAGGGTTAAAGAGGTCCAGTTAGAGAAAACTTCTTGAAGCAAAGGTCCGGAAGATGACAATGTCTAACTATTTATTGTGATCTACATTTAAGTAGCCTATTAGTTGTATCATCATTGCATGTAATCAGTACCTGACTGTCAAATCAAATTAATTCAGTACAATTCAAAAACGTTTTGACAGTATTTATTGTCACGTGACATAGAACTTCGGCCAGCTGGCTGGTGTGAGATTTTCAGTTCGCGATGTCTGCACACACATGTAACAGTTTTTACCTTGTAAATAGTCTGCTTTTGTAGTTAGGTTTTTCTTATTTATTTATCCAAATGAATGTTGCATCTACACCATTTAATCATCTTCATGTAGCCAAGACTTTGGTGATCAGATATCTGGGATCAAAACAAACTGCCAGCATTGCTTACTATGTACTTTTATAATGTTTCTGCAAGTGTTCCAAACTGCATTTTGCAATGTCTATACTTTGATGTCAAATTTCAAACTTAACAAAAATCTGACATATTTACAATATATATTAAAATAAAGAGGAGTGTAATGGCAAAACAAATATATAAGAAATTATTTATTTGCCATGAATTAAGTTTATGATATTTTAAGAAATGTGTGATCATGCCCCAGTCAGTGAAAGTGTGTTTCCTACCCCTAGACCCCAGAGGGTTAAGAACCTCAGGTTATTTTTGATAGTACTGTCTCTTTTGTTCCACATATTAATAATATTACTTGGGCTGCTTACTTTCACCTTTGTAACATTAACCGTCTACGTATGTCACTATCTCGTAATAAAACAGCTATTTTGGTTAATGCTCTGGTTACATCTCGTCTTGATTACTGCAATGCTCTCCTCTCTGGTTTACCTTACAAATCTCTTAGTAGACTTCAACTGGTTCACAATTCAGCTGCTCCAGTTATTACCAGATCTAAGCGTTTTTCTTCTATTACTGTGGTTCTCAAGCAACTTCACTGGCTTCCAATCCATTATTGTATAGATTTAAAAAATTTTCTCCTAACTTTTAAAGCTTTACACACTTTAGGTCCACCATACCTCTCTGAACTCCTTGAACCATACTTACCGTCTCACTCTCTCCATTCTTCCTCTGCTGCTTTTCTCTCTATACCCTCTGCATCACTACCGACTATAGCAGAGGTCACCAACAGGCGGACCGTGGGCCTGGTCCGGACCCAGAAGCTGTCTCATACGGACCCGGACCGATAGCCATAACATTAAGTTATTAATTAAAACGACAGGACACTTCTATTTTAATCGGCGCAGCGTTTGTAGTCTTTTCGGTAGTGGTTTAGCAGTAGAGCCGCCGTTTCCCACACCAATGAACGTGAAACGCCTTTGACCGCCAAGCAAGACATAGTTCGGCGTATGCAGCCCTTTGCGCTAATGTACCGTTAGTGTTAATAGCAGCATCAAAGCTAAAACCACAACCAAAAAGCCGTAATGTTCCTAACAGAGTGACTGGTCTGTTCTGAAATCGTAAAGCTGAACAGTTTTCAGATACAGTATGTATTATCTAACATATTTAATAGACGCAGTTTATTGTTGATTTCATGTTTGTTGAAGTTTCTGTTTTTTAACATATGTATAAAGTAACGTCTGTTATATAAACTCAGGTGAAACAAAAAAATTAACGTTTTCATGGCTGCCAAAACTCATCTGGCATGACACTCACGCTGGAAATCTTACGGCAAATCTATATTATTTCATTATAAAACCTAAAATTAGCTACGTCAAAAGTGTATTGTGGTAAAGCGAGAACCCCCACTCGCTTACGGACGTGGTAAACGTTCGTATAAGGTGGTAAAAATGATGGCTCCACCCGCAATAGCACTTCAGTGCGAAGTGAGATTTATTTATAGTGCACAAACAAAAAACAAAAACAGGAAAATAAAGGTGGGGAAATAAATCCCAAAAAAAAAACAGGATGTATCCCCAATATAGCAATAGAAAGACTAGCTCAAGGCACCACAGTTGCACTCTCGCTCTGACTTGGTTAGCACGCCACGCAAAACAAAAACACCAAAAAAAAAAGTTGGAGTCTGGTCTCCTCTTTTATAGGCCAGACTCCGCCCCTTCCTGGGACTCTCTCATTAATTGGTAAGTACTTTCATACAGAAACCATTACTTTACTACCGTCACATGGTTAAGACATTTTCACACCAACTTGGTCAATGTTTTCACACCACAAAAAGGAACAATCCTTTACAGAAACAATGTATTTTCTAGGTAATTTGTTCCCCGCCCCAAATTCAGGCACCCCTCCTGACATTACTCAATGGTTTGGCCGGATTCAGTATCGCACACCGGAGTGCCGGCCGTCGCATGCCTGCCCAAAAATAAAACACAACCGCACGGCCAAAATAGCACGACAAAGTACAATGTCCGGGATTATGAACGTGCGTAAACAGAGGAAGTAATGTACATTATGTGCGTGTGCCATCGGAAGCGTGTGTGCACCCGCGCTGCCGACAGCAGGCGGAAACGGCGAGAGGGGAGTGAACGTGATGGTTTTTTCAGAGGTAAGCGCGTGTGTGTGTGTGAATGTGTGTGCCAGGGTTGCTCAGCGGTGACATCTAGACCAGCTTTGTCACATGTATTTACATTGACACCTGGCCACGTCCCCAACCCCCTTTTATGGCGCTGAAGGGGATGTATCTGGATCGCGTTTCACCGTTGCGCTGTTAATCAAATTACCATGCGAAAGCGATTTGAATACGCGCTAATGCGGCTATTTAGAATGTGAATAGCGATCTTCGGGTGAGAGCAGTACTACACACCCCCGATGCAGGTAAAACAAAGTAAGATGACATGGTTTACTTTTTTGCCGATTTAACCTAATTAAAAAAACTTTAATACTTCAGACAATGGACGTTTTGAAAAGAAGACAGATTATGGATTTAGCCAGCGTTTTTTTCATGATTCTACATTAAGATTTCAGCGAGATATAAACTGAAATAGACGCGAAAAGTACGCGATGTCGCCGACGACATACTCGACCCCAGAGAGTTAACCTGGGGGGGAGGAAAAAGACATGAACTTCCAATGGGGAAAGAAAAGGTGCTAAGATCTGAAAGTGTGGACTTTTTACCAACTAAAATAATTTCAGTTTTGGACCCATTTAATTTAAGGAAATTATGAGAAAACTAAACTTTTATTTCCCAAATTGCTTTCAGAAGAGGCTCAGGTGGAAACACACTATTGGGTTTAGCTGAAAGATAAAGCTGAGTATCATCAGCATAACAATGAAAGTTAATGCCAAATTTCCTAAGGATATTACTGTAAGGAAATGTAGTAAAGTAGACAGGGCTACGGCAGGCTGCAGAGCATTCTCTTACAGAGCTCCGCAGCTGTGGAATGGTCTCCCGGCGGATGTGCGGGATTCAGGCACACTCTCGCTTTTCAAGTCTAGATTAAAAACGCACTTGTATAGCTTAGCGTATAGGAAACCTAGTTCTGGTTCCAGCTAGTCCCTCACTCCCAGTCAGACTAACAGTATGAGGTGATGAGCTGGGTGGGGATCGGTGTCATTGGCTTTGGATAAACTGAGGCGTCAGTGCTGTCACTCTAGCTTTACACTAGAGTGCTGATGTTTAGGGAGTCCCCATGCCTGTGTTCCCGCCTGTCTCTCCCTCTTTCTCATGCTGCTATACTCAGATCTGCCGGAGCCTAGACGAATATTGCACTCGATCATTTTGCTTGCACTGCCTCTGGTTTCCTCAACTCTGGCTAATACACAATTATTCTTACTTCCTCCCTCACCCCTTCTGGGGTGTGCTCCCTGGAGCACAATGTCGTTGAAGAATTTATGCCTCTGCTGCCTGCAAGACAACTACCTCCACCTCCGGCAACTACCCTCCAACCTGCCTGCCCATGGCTCAACACGATGCCTCGCCATCCATCCTGCGGCTGTGTGTCTATTAATCCTGCCATCGTGCATCAAGCACCACGTGCCGGTCGGCCGCTGCATTGAGACATATATTTCAACCCCTGTATTAGCTTAGCCATTTCATCTTGTCTGTATTAGCTTAGTCATTTCATCTTGTTTGTTTGACTCATCTGCCGGCCCCTGGAGGATGGGCTCCCCCTTTGGGTCTGGTTCCTCCCAAGGTTTCTTCCTCTTAGGGAGTTTTTCCTTGCCACCGTTGCCTTTGGTTTACTCAATGGGGGGTCCTTACGAGGCAGAAATGTAAAGCGCATTGAGACAATGTAATGTTGTGATAATGCGCTATATAAATAAAATTTAATTGAATAAAGATGCCCCAAGGTTCTTGGTTGATCATTTGGATACAGATAGTGTTAGCAATTTATGATCATGGGGGAAGTCAGGGAGAGAATGGGGGTTCTGGTCGGCACCACTAGGGTGATAAGGAAGATAACTAAATTACATTGATCATAAAAGTCTCCACCCTGTCCTGCCCATCCCTGCCCCAGGCTCCTCTCAGGTCAGGGGGTCACTCTTTATATGTAAATTCACTCACAGCACCTTGGTGGGGAGGGCCTTTTGGGGTATAAAGGGGGGTGAAGAACTGCCCTTAATTTGTATTTGAGCTGCCTTTCAGTACCCGGTGTATGTCCACACTGTACTACATTATACTATTTTTACTGTTCAATAAACCACCATTTTGCTGAAACTGCGGAGACACTGCAAGTGGATTCCTTACATTACTTAAGGGAAGAAGGTAGATAATAAACAAAAGGGGACCAAGGACCTAACCTTGAAGAACACCACTACTAACAGGAGATGGATCAGATGTAAAGTTCTTTAGCTGCACAAACCGAGTACAATTATAAAGATAAGATGTAAACCATAGGAGTACTGTATTGTTTATAACAATAAAGGCTAAACGATTTAGCCATCAATGTTACATTATGTTACATTTACACAAGTGCTGTGGTGGTGAAAACATGTACATTTCAGCAAATCCTGTCTGGTGTAATTTCAGTGTTCTCTGTATATAAAGATCAATATATTATGTTCAATTGTCTGTGTGTGTGTGTGTGTGGTTGGGTAATTTGTATGTGCCCTGAGATAGAGATGATCACAGTGATGCTGCATTAAGGAAAACTGTATGTGTGTCTGTCTGTGTTTTACTTATATTTACGTGCAGTTTCAATGAAGTATATATAGAGAGTTTACCTGAAAGTACATTTAGTGAGGGTCCAATTTATATAAAAAAAAATAGCACATATTATTACGGTGGCCCTAAAGGTCAAAACGACAATTCAGAAAACATTTTAAAAAACACGTCGTTACAGAAAACACAACTTTTAAAAAAAATACATTTAAAAAAAAAAAAAAAAATGACATTACAGAAAACATAACATTTCAACCATAATGCCAACCATAAACCCTCACCCTAAGGCCCTAAACTTAAAGATACTGTCACACCCTGCTCCGTCCGATCCTGATGTGTGCCACACTCACCTCGTTACCTCGTGTTCATCCCCGATTGTGATCACCTGTGTTCTGTTATTTCTGCATAGTCTTTTGTATTTAGTCCGAGTCTCAGTCTGTCTTCCTCAGATCCGTCATTGTATTGTTACCGTGTTTGTGAACATCTGCCTTCTTAGTCCAATTAAACCCTGTTTACCCAGTCATCTGGCTTCTCTCGTCTGCTTCACCGCTCGCCCGCCCGCCTGGCGTAACAGATACCGCTGATACTAACCATAAGGATAATCTACCTTAGGGCCCTAAACCTAGACACCGATGGTGCGATGGTGGTGCAGGAGGTAGTGCTACCGTTCGGCAACCGGAGGGTTGCAGGTTCGAGCCCCGGGTCCTCCTGACTCCATCGAAGTGTCCTTGAGCAAGACACTGAACCCCAAATTGCTCCCGGTGAGCTGGTTGGCGCCTTGCATGGCAGCCTCCGCCACCGGTGTGTGAATGTGAGTGTGGATGGGTGAATGTGAGGCATAACTGTAAAGCGCTTTGGTACTCGTAAGAGTAGTAAAAAGTGCTATATAAATGCAGTCCATTTACCATTTACCCCTGATTCTAACCGTAACCCCTAGATACCCCGAAGCCCTAACCATAACCACCCCCCTCTCCTAATTATAAACCTAAACATGGTTAAGACTTCAACTATAATGCCTAATCCTAATGTAACTTTCCCCTGAGCCCTAACCCACCACTTGATATTAACTAAATATGGCCAGCAGGCATTCTCCATTGGCCACCATATTTTGGGAAAACAGCTTATCTTGGATTTGGGGTCTCTGGAGTGGCTGGGGGCATCTAGCATTGCCCCCGGAAGGCCAGTGCACAACTCTGGTCCTGGCCTAGGCTTTGGGTGGCGGATAATCTAACCCTTACTAGTGTGACGACCCTGGCTTTCTTAGCCTGTGGTCTATGGGTTTTGTTATTGTTTTAGGTGATTGTGGGCGGAGTCTAATCTGATTGACCAGGCGCACCTGGGCCCTGTGCACCTGGGCAATCATTTAAAGACCCTGCAGTTTGTTAACTTTTTCCCCCTTTTCTTTTGTCTTTTGTTTTGCTGCACTTGTGAGAGGCTGGTCTGCACCTTTGGCTGCCGGGAGCTGCTGCCGGCTGCGGTTTCCTGGACTAAGTCGTGGATGCCATGGCCTGCCATAACTTTTTCTTTATGTTGTGCTTGTGTTACATTCTATTTTTCTTTGTTATTTCATTAAAAACCTTTTAACTCACAACGTTACTTATGCGTCTGCCCCATTTGATTTGTTGCGGCTTTGAGCCGGTCGTAACACTAGCCAGTGTCTCCGGGGGTATATCTTAATGTTCCCTGGCTGCTTTGTGGGTCCCTGAAATTTATTAAGCCCTATTTTGGGAGATGAGCCACATTTGTGGGCGGAGCCAAGCAGTACTATATAAGAGGGTAATTTCTATACATAATCAGTCCACTTGAGGACTTGGTTGAATAAGGATGGAGGGTGCTCAACATCTAATATGATTTACTGTAGAGATTTATATAGTAAATCAAGGGGATGTCAGAACATTTATATATGGGGAAATTAAAGTCCCAGCCTGATGAAGGACAATTAGATTACGAAATGTAGCTACATGGGCTTGCATATTGGATAGAGAAATGTATGTGCACAATGTATATAGTTTGTTTGCACTTCACAATGTAGACGCCAGCAGGCATTCTCCACTGGCTTTGAGATTTAACCTAAAAAGGAAAAACAAAAAAATTATACTTGGACTGGACATGTAATACTTACCTTATGGATGATGTCTCCGTGGTTAATCAAACCTGTAAAGGAAACAAATATACATACGATTAGAGAAACAAGACACTTACCTGAGCAGGGAGGGTACAGTGGGGACTGGTATTATTTTCAAAGGTAGTGATGGCTGTGGATTGTATTTGGGGCCTACTTGTGGTCTGATATCTAGAAAGGGGGAAACAGAGGCTTATTAAGCCAGTAGGCATTCTCCACTGGCTGTTTGCCCTGTTCCCTAACCCTAAACCCTAGATCCCCCCCAAGCCGTAACCATAAGGATAATCTACCATAGGGCCCTAAACCTAAAAACACCTCTGATTATAACCATAAGGGTAATTTACTTTAGGGCTTTAAACCTAAAGCTGATTATAACCATAGGTGGGGATTAATTTAGATTTAATTAATAGTTTGGAGGATTAAGATAACCATAAGGTACAATATTAGGTAGAGCTATAATAACTGCCGTGATATAAAATTGTGAATGGTTAAACCACTGGGGTGTAGGATGTCGTCGGCGACATCGCGTACTTTTCGCATCTATTTCAGTTCATATCTCGCTGAAATCTTGATGTACAATCATGGAAAAAACGCTGATTAAATCCGTAATCTGTCTTCTTTTCAAAACGTCTATTGTCTGAAGTATTACAGTTTTTAAAATTAGGTTAAATCTGCAAAAAAAGTAAACCATGTCATCTTACTTGGTTTGTTTTACCTGCATCAGGGGCGTGTAGTACCGCTTTCACCCGAAGATCGCTTATTCACATTATAAATAGCCGCATTAGCGCGTATTCAAATCACATTCGCATGGTAATTTGATGAACAGCGCAACGATGGAACGAGATCCAGATACTTCTCCGTCAGAGCCATAAAAGGGTGGTAGGGACGTGGCCAGGTGTCAATGGCTCATTCATAGACATGAAAGTTTCTACATATTCAATGAAAGGAGCCAGAAATACTGACATAAGTTAGCTTTTTCTTCTTTATCCAATTTAATGTTGCAACTACACCATTTAGTCATCTTCATGTAGCCAAGACTTTGCTGATCAGATATCTGAGATCAAAACAAACTTCCACCATTGCTTGCTATGTACTTTTGTAATGTTTCTGCAAGTGTTCCAAATGGCATTTTGCAATGTCTATACTTTGATGTCAAATTACATACATAACAAAAATCTGACATATTTACAGTATACATTAAAATAAAGATGAGTGTAATGGCAAAACAAATATATAAGAAATAATTTATTTGCCATAAATTAAGTTTATGATATTTTAAGAAATTTGTGACCATGCCCCAGTCTGTGAAAGTGTGTTTCCTACCCCTAGACCACAGAGGGTTAAAATAACTTTCACATATAAATGTATAAAAGATTAAGATTACTTTTAAAACTGTGGAGGATTAAATAGCCACCATATTTAAAAACTGCTTTTTACTGTGTCACCCTCATTTTCCTTAAGCCTCTACAGAGTAATGATGTGGGACAAAACACTGGATTAATTGACTTTATTGTGGTTATGTCTATTTTCCTTACTGTGTTACCCCCATTTTCCTTTAAACCTCTACAGAGGAAGAACGTGGGACATAGTGCTTAGTTAATCTATTTTATACAGAGGGTGCTTGGTACTGGATGGCCCAAAATTAAACTTGAGGAGGATTAACATATCCCTAAATATTTGATTGTGGAGGATTAAAATAGCTTCCAAATAAAAATGTATGGATGGTCTAAATAACCACCATATTTAAAACTTTTCCTCACTGTGCTACCCTCATTTCCCTTAAACCTCTACAAAGGAAGGACGTGGGACACAGTGCTAGTGAATTAGCTTTATTGTGATTGTGCCTGGCATACGATGGCAATGGATTGACTGTGGAGGTGATTTGCGCGCTGGCAGGTGCCCTCGGGAGGTCCTGGGAGCCATTGTTGATGCCACAGGAAGTTGCTAGCCTATAGCAGGCAGATTGCCTGATCTGTTGTGAGGTATTAGGTCCAGCTTAGGTTATGGGGGGGCATGCTGTTGAACCACAGTCCAGAAAGTCAGATCTGAGGGGGTGCCATTTTAGGTGAAAAGCATGGAAAAGGGTACTTTAGCTGCATGGAAGGGCATATACCTGTTGGCATCGTCGCTGCTCCTTTTATGGTTCTATTCTGCAAGATATTCAAATGATGTAACCATGATAAGTTTAACTTTTATGATTTTTAAATTGTTATTATAAGTTACATCAAGACCTCCACCACGTCCTGTAGGACGAGGTTTGCAGATGTAGCTAAAATTAGGGGGAGTGGATTGAGTGCATAGAAATCGCCTGGTGGCTGCCAGGTCTCAGTGAGAAAGAATGTCAACATTGTTATCTATTATCAGTTCATGGAGTAGAGATGATTTGTTGTAAACAGCACACATTTAAAAGTGCACAGTTTACAAGTTGTGGTTCAAATGAAGTCTGAGGTACAGTATGGAGATGGTTAAAATTAACAGCACACTGGGTACGGTAGTTCGTCGATGCCGAGTAGTCCAGAACGTGCAGATGTTGGTGCTGTCACATCTGAGAAGTTTTATAGCGCCTTGAGCCACGATGAATAAAGTGATGCTGGCGTAAAATGCCTGCTTTGCAAGCAGCGGAGGCAACTTCTCTAGATAGTCGGTGGTTGCTATTAAGACGTTTCAGGTCAGCGGCGGAGTATTTGTAAAAACGTGGAGCAATTTGGAGAAGCGCAGTTGGTAGGAAGATTAAGTAACCGATGCAGGCTGCCAATATTACTGACAGGAGCAGTCCACACTGTAGCAACATTTCAAGTGGTACTGAATAGTAGGAGAACCTAAGGCCAGTACACTCAGTACAATTAGTGCTGGTCTGCCCCCGATGTCAGAGCCAACCACCTGAAAAAGCCGACAGCAGTGCACAACACAGCAGATTATTTCAACTGAATTGTAGGAGAACCTGAGGCCAGTATACTTAGTACATTTAGTGCTGGTCTGCCCCCGATGTCGAAGCCAACCACTTAAGAAGCCGACACTGTGCGCCGCACAGCACAACAGACTATTACAGCGGCGAGAAAGAAAGCCTCACTTACCAAACTGAAGTTGGCCATCGAGCTCCAGTTGGAGAAGTGGAGACTTCTCAGGACGAGGGTCGGGAGGGGGTGCAGTCAACAGACAGTGTGCCACGTAACTGTTCATGGCAGGGCGGTCAGGGCATGTAGGCACATAAGCGTAGGAAGAAATAGTCCAGGGGCAAAATCCAGTAGTAGGCAGCTGTGCGTATTCAAAAGTCCAGTGGAGTCCAGAGAGGAGACATCAGAGACTATGTACGATCATGCTGGACAAGCCGGAGCAATGAATAGAGACTTCTTAAGTTGATCGTAGCAGCAATAATAGTGGATCCATGGATAGTGTTAAAAAACAAAAAGAAAACTGACAATCAATCATGATTTTACAGACAGATAAATAAATCACGCAAAGATGCACTAGACGCGGGGAGAAGCGGCAGTCAAGACAGACTGCAGCAGTGCTCTCACCCGGAAATGATGTCAGACGTGCGGGGGAAAATTTCTCTGTAAACAGTAATGGTCTCACATTTAGACTGCATATCTAGTTTATGCAGAGCAAAATGCTTTAAAGAAAATGTCTTGCAAGCACTGATTGCACCAAACACTTATTTAAACAATAAAGGACAAAGCTCAACAGAAATGTTATAAATTAACATAAAGACAACCAAGGCCACAAAGTTCACTAACAAACAAAAAAAAAAAAAACAGAAACAAGTTCTGAGCCCACCAAACATCTTTTTTTATAGCGATTACCAATTTAAATTTTGTAAAGATCACAAGTCCACTTATGCCACATTTAAAATCAGCAACAAATGTAACACATGCATGCGCACCACCATTTTTGTTAGCTAAGCAGACATTTCTGTCACCGTACATGTCGACCTTGTTTAAACATTACAGTCTAATTCATCTCATTCTGAGATAAACGGTGGCATGGCTTAAAACTTAGTTTAGAAAATTAAATGCAAATTAAAAAAAGGTTTGACATTACCAAACGACGCTTGTTCCCAGACACGTCTTACAGCCTGCACTCTAGTCAGGAATATGGCCTCACCCCTTCCCACGTGACTACAAGCACATGAAAAAGTCTGCCCCTCGCCCTGCCCCCACACTGAGATTGCTGGACATTTAAAAGCCGCAATGGTTATAAGTCCAATGTAAATCCATAATGTCTAGAACTTGGATGCTTAAAAGCCATGATGTGATGATGTGTAGATATCTCAACTAAAATTTGTTTAAAGGCCATAATGTCTCAGTGGGTCGTTTTCACCATCTGCAGTCATTTGCGCTATGATCTCTTTCTCCTGCCAACCTAAGAAACTTCCTGTTCCTCTGCGCAGATTGTGGCAGCCATCTTGGCCATCGCTGGCATTGTGATGCTGACATACGCCAACGGGTTCCGCATCCTTGGCATCACCCTGGTGGTGTCCTCTGCCTCGAAAAATTTGTTTAAAAGCCATGTCATCACCATGCTATGCCGTGATATAAATGTTTAAAATCTGTAATGTCTAAGTCTGCTGTTTTGACATTTTGGCAATCAGCGCCATCTGTTCAATCAACCTTTGCATGCCTACCATAACCGCATGCACAGTGACTGGTAGAGGAGTTGACGGGGAAAAAAAACTTTGAGACCATAATTGAGCAAAAGCCTTTTATTGGTGGGGAACATTTTTTTTTTAATAAACCAAAACCTCAGATATAACAAAAAAAACAACAAATAAAAACAGCACTTATAAAATTCAGCAAAAAATACATAAGGAAAAAAAGCAATTAAAAAAAAATATTCTGTATATCATAAGTGAGAAAATAAATATAAATCAGAAAACAAATAAACAGATGACCAGATATCTTTACAGTGACTCGTCTGAACTGCATTGACTAACATACAAGACAAGACATGAAAAAACTGACATGCATCTGTCAAGTCTTATGAGCTTTATTATGACATTGCAATTGTAATTATTATTACTATTATTATTACCGGAGAAAAGCACCGAGGCCACCTGTGGCGACGAAGCTGCGTGGTGGTGCCGCGAGCAGTGAGCCGCCTGCTCCTCCAATTGGCGGACACTCTGTTTCAGCAGCGTCAGCTCATCGCTTTCCTCAGAGCGTTTTGCTCTGAACTCCTGCAGGGACTGCCTTGCTGCAATCTTTTTTGCGGCGGTCACCTAGGTTTCCAGCAAGAGATGATCATGTGAAATGCTGAGACAATGAAGTGCTATAGAAACCTGAACAGATACAAATGAATTTAATGGAATGGAATACCTGATTTTTCAATTCATCGCCCTCCAGGTTGTGCCGGACCCGCAAATGGCGGTCCAGCCCCACCAAGTTCGTGGACAGGCAGTGGGCCACTGGACAATTCAGTGGCCCAGCATACCTGCCCGACAGTGCCGCATAAAGCAGCCTCCTCTCCTTTGTGCTGTCCACCTGGTGGACATCACGCAGGTGGACTGACACGTTAAGATAGCGCAGAGGGGGCAAGCCTGCGGCTTCCTCGTCATTGTCAATTAGATCTAGAAATCAAAAACATTTCCGAACAACGATTGACCATCTGTACAGAAGCACATTTGATTGCATATACTTCACAGTGCATTTCATTGCTTTATGCATTAAGTGGAAAGTTGCTTGTTTAAAATGCTTAATTTTAAATTACAGGTTAACTCTATGGGGTGCACCAGGGGCCCCTTTGCAGGGGGCCCATTGCAGGGGGCATTACTTCCCTCTTTGGATTAATTACCTTATAACTAGAGATGTAAAAGTCACAGACACATGTCTGATACCTAAAATCAAAGCTGACCCCTTTACAATCAATTGTTGGAAGCTCAATAACCAAAATGAATAACTATAATTTATGGACATGAGAATATAACAAAAACAGCTGGAAAAATACAAAAACCTGTCTTTGTGTCTTGGATTTTTGCAAATATTTTAAAGAAGTACATGATGGATTAGGTCCAATTTTCAATATGTGGTTCCCTAACTTGTTTTCTACATGTGTGCCCAACTTCATGTCATTTGATGTAGCAGAACAGGTTTTACAGAGGAATGAACAAATGGTGTGACTGGGAGCCTTTCATATCCAAAACCTATCTGAAACCAATTCAAAATGGCCACAGTGTAACAAGCAGTTTTTTTGGGATAGTGTCTTTATTTCTAAATGCATTACCACTTACAGGTCATAAGAAACATTTTGTCACACATCACCACACATCTGGAGGAAAATCTATATTTTATTCACACGACTTGTGCCAAATATATCCAAAACCTATCCAAGACCTATCCAAAACCTATCCAAACTGGCCACAGTGTAACTAGCAGTGTTTTTTGGGATAGCGTCTTTCTTTCTAAATGCACTACCACTTACGGGTCATAAGAAACATTTTGTTTCTAACCCTAACCCGAACTCCGCATAACTTTGCCCAAACAAAGCGTGACAAGTGCCAGGCATAACTTAGCCCAAACAAAACCCGACAAATGCCCCGCATAACTTTGCCCAAAAAACCCGACAAGTACCGTACATAACTTTGCCTAAACAAAGCCGACAAGTGCCCCACATAACTTTGCCCAAACAAAGCCCCACATAACTTTGTCCAAGTAAAAGCCAAAAGCACTAAGCATTACTTTGCACACGCAAAGCTTGACAAAGGCGATGCGGAACTTTTCCCTATGTACCATAATAAAATTGTTACCAAAGCAGATGTTAATTATAATTTGCTGAATCACGGAATTATAAAAATCTATAGAGTAAAAGAGTAAACTGTAAATAAATGTACTTACATGTCAAGGGTTGCATACTCTGCGTACTCGAGACACTACCACAAAAACTGCACCAGCAGAGAATAATTTGCGCATTTATGTCCCCAGTGCGAAAAACAATGCCCAATCAGCACATCACATACCATTTTGCAAACCTTAAGACTATGACCTTATGGGCAATTTTAATCCTAGGGCCCTAACCCTTACTTACCTGGACCACAACCATAAGGGCAATTCCAACCCTGGTTGGAGGAAAATTATTAAAAATGTAGGTGGGTCATTCAACCTCATATAAATACAGTTACGGTTAGGGTTATAGTTAAATGTCCTGACTGCCGTTTCCAGGAGACAGTCCCGCACCCCCACTCCCAGGGATACCGTTATGCATGGGCCTGAATGGCCCCGTCCAACATCCACCCCCTTACACCACACATAACCCCCTGGATATGGTGACAATAATTGCTATTTTTTGTGTTTTGCAGGAGAAGACGGCAATGGAGAGACCAAGAAAAGGATCCAAAGACCAGGCAGCCAACCCGGAGGAAGACGAAGACAACGGAGGAGCACACAGGTAGGTAATTGCCAGTTAATGCCCTTTTATCAGGTGCTGCCCCTTTATAATTTTATACTTCTTTCCATAATATGATGGATTAGCGCCCCCCTGTGTGGAATCCCCGCAATCCCTGGTGTCCCCCAGAGGCACCTCCCAGCCTCTAAGACCCCCCAAGGGTCAATCCAGCACCATCCTGTCCCGATGGACAGCCAATAAATGATTTTCTTCCACCCCTGAGTCCCATGTCCTCCCTCTGTGGTGGTCAGAGGGAAATGAGGGAACTCAGTGGGGAGCGGCCCTATTTATAGGGGATTGCATCACCCGCCTAAAATTTAATAAATTATCCGACAACTAAGGTTATTTCACCGTTAGCGTTGTGGTCCAGTAAATTTAGGGTTAGGGCCCTAGGGTTAAATTACCCTTAGGGTTAGAGTCCTTAGGTTTAGGGTTACGGTTAGGCAGAAGGGTTAGATCCGTTGGTTATGGTTAAGGTTATGGTTAAATATCATGAATCCTGTTTCTAGGAACAGTCCTGCACCTCCGCTCCCAGCGATACAGTTACGGTTATGGTTATGGTTATAATAGTCTGTGACCACAGCGTCCCAGGGTCACAGGAATGCACTGGCCAATCTTGGTCAATCGTTGCATCCACCCGCTTGCGCACACAACCGTCATCCCTTATTAGGGTTTAATTTTAAATTGTTTTTCCTGTTTTGCAGGGGCGACGAGACGAAGAAGGACGACGAGGAATCCAGACCACTAGGGGGCACCGCTTCCGCCGTTGGGGACTTTTCGCCGTCTTCGCCTGGGGGTATGGGCATCTCTGCCAGAGGGACCTATAAAAATAGAAAAAGGGAAAAAGTTAATAAAGGTTGAATGCAGCCAGTGCACTAAGAACATCCATGATGGTATTTTAAGATATTATATACCGCAACCTAACTGTAATCACTAACCATAACCGCAGTCTTAAATCTAACCATAACCCCTAACCCCCTTCCTAACCCCAAACTCCCACCCTAACCCCCAACCCACCTCCGGTCCCTAAACGTAACCCTTACCCAAACCATAACCCTAACCACAAACTGCAGGCCCTAACCCTAAATCCCAACTCCAACCCTATTCCTGTCCTAACCCCCAACCCACTTCCGATCCCTAAACTTAACCCTAACCCCAAAAGTATTTCCTTAATCCTAAAACTACAAACCCTGACCACAAACCCCTTCCCTAACCATAAAACTCCAAGCCATAACCCCAAACCCCTTCCCTAAACCTAAAATTCCATGCCCTAACCACAAACAACAAATTTATTTTTGTATAGCGCATTATCACAACATTACATTGTCCCAAAGCACTTTACAGCATCCCCATCCAAAGCGCCCAGTGAGTAAGCCATAGGCAACAGTGGCAAGGAAAAATTCCCCAGAAGGAAGAAACCTTGGGAGGGACCAGACTCAAAGGGGGAGCCCACCCTCCAGGGGCCAGCAGGGAGAGTCAAATACAGTTAAATCTGAAACACAAACGGGGAGCAGGGGGGAGATGACAAGCCGGTGCCACCACTCCCTCCAATCGCCAGGCAGCCGGAAGGCAGGGAGCGGGTCATACAAGGAAGATGACACAGGCAGAACGGCGAGCTGGATGCACGGTCATCATTGGTCGTGGCGACGTCACATGTTGCAGGGTGTGCTGGACATCTTGATAGATTGAGGGCTCCAGGCAGCACCCCCCAGGAGAAGGTGATGGAAATAAATGCAATTAGTCAAAGTAAGGGAGACTATAAACCCCTTCCCTAACCCTAAAACTCCATACTCTACACCCCATTCTCTACCCTTACCACAATTTCCAAATCCTTACCCCAATCCTCAGCCCTAACCCTAAAATACCCCCATGTCTGACCTTCATTTTCCCCTAACCAGCCCGTGCCTCATGCCAGCATAAACTTGACCAAGGACAATTTAATTTCTTTCTCCCTTGTCCACAACAAGTTCCTTTAAGCTCCATATGGATATTTCTGGCCATATAATTTTTGATTTAGTTTTGTGTAATTGAAATATGCGGTTACTGGCTTTCTGGGTTTGGCTCTTATTAAAAGACAATTTTTATACATTATTTTGTAAATAACTATATTAAAAATCTACTGGATTTATTAATTATATAATTAATATGTAATATTATATTAATATATACATTGCAAACCATTAAACTAATTTAGAACAATTTTTTGGTGCAAAAAGCAATTTCAGAGCCATTGATTGGCTCTCCTTGAAAGATGCACCTAAGTCCCGCCCCTGCGGCTCTGAGTGCTGCACTGAAGGCACAATTTGTCAGTTGGACATTGGCAACTGCAGGGAAAGGAAGCCTCTAACATTGCTGGCATTACAAAGCCCTCCTAGTTGCCATATCCAGGTTTGATTAACAACACTTAATCAACAGTTTAAATTTAATTTTCTTCACTTTTATTTTTATAAAACACTTAGCTTGGTTAGTACCTTGAGCAATAATCTTCCTTTATTATCTATAGCAAGCCCGCCTGAAGAAGGTCCCGGGTGGACCGAAACGTTGCGCAACGGCTTGCCCATCTTTTTTATTAATATAAAACAATTTTATTTTATTTGTTTACTATACTTACCTGTAGAGTTCCAGAGGATTTCTTTACTAACCTGTGTGTGATTCCCATGGTGTCCTGGTTCCTGTAGAGAAATAAAACAGCAGAACATTATTAAATCTCATTTAATCTTACTCCTCACGGCCTCACGTACCTGAGTTTTTACCCATCATCATTGCTTACCTGTTGGGGAGAGAGAAGAGCAGATTAGTTATTCATTGACCTTTTATTTTAGTTATTGTTAAATACACTGCTCTAATTGTAGTTTACTCAATTATTAGTACTTACCTGGTTGAATCCAGACGAATATACTTACCTTTGTTGACCAGTTGGTGAGAAAAAGAAAAAGTTATTAGTTTCCTGTAGTCACTGACTACTGATTTCAGTTTCTTAGCTTTTATATTTATATTTTGATTTACTTACCTGCTGTTTTACAACAATGCCACTCCTGGACAGTGAGGGATGGACGGTGGTTACACGGAGACACAGGCGTACCAAACGAAGCCCAGACAGGGCCTTCTTCCGTCCACATGGACAGACTCCATACCACACGCAGCAACGAGCAAAGTGCTCCTATGCGGACGCAATTAAATACAGTGCAGATGATAGAGGCACCTATACCTACTGTTATAGTCCTTCATGGTCAAATGGACCACAATTTTTTGAACCGCGGGTCTATGCAGGACCCGCTAGACTTACCGCCCAGAGGGCACCTCTTGATACCAGGCCTCGCACTAGGCAGACAGGTGATTCACGGGAGGGGGTCAGGCACCTGCAAAAGGAGAGAAATAGGAGGCAGGGCATCAAACCCCAACATCACAGTGACCCGGAATTCGTCCGCAGGACTAGATGCATATTAAAACTTATTAGAATTACTCACCACCGATTCAATATTGCAGGGGGCCCACCCCCTGCCATTAATAAATTGGAAAAATTTCTGGCCGACATTATCCAGCCTGCCCTACCTAGTCCCAAAACACAAAACCTCATCAGGGATAATGCCAAGAAGTGGGCCGAGACCACAATGTCTGTCCTTTATCAGCATTACTATGATGCCCTGATGCTACAGATCTATGACTTCCCTCCCCAGAATTGGGAAGAATGTTTCCAACAAGCTAGTAAATGGGCCAAAAGGGACATGGGCAGAAGACTTAAACAAGCCACATGTGATGAGGTGTTGGACATGCTGCGAGATGCATGGCCTGCCTCTTTTGAGGGCTCTGTGGCCATCCCAGAGGAACCAGTCTCCCAAAGGGATTTACAGCCATCTTCCCCCAGGCAAAGTGGGGGTGACAACACGGTGGTTCCTGAGGCTATGGTCCACACAGAGGTGAGTCCACAGTCTCAACTTATAACTCCTGACCTGGAAACAGAGGGTGGTTACCCATACAGACCTTGCAGCACAAACATCCCCTGGGTCAGAGGAACCGATGGAGAGCCCCCTAGAGACTCTTTTAGGTCTCCTTATTCCCTCCCCAGAGGGTCAATTTCACATCCAGCCCAGTGCCCCTAAGGAGCAGGCCACTCCCAAAGGCCCACGGACGGCCACACCTACTTACCTTGATGTTCCATCAGATCCAGACTTAGTCTTAGTAGAAGTCCAGGGGGCAGCAGTCAGACTAGTCCTGTGGGGACACAGAGAAACGCCATTAGCCACAGCCAGGTCACTAACTTCAGGGCAGTGATACAGACCCGCCTTAGAACCGTCTTTAGGACCATTACACCACCTCCACCACAGGCGGACGCCTGTCCTAGGGTGCCAGCGCAGGCCTGTTCTAATTCCAGGCCCAGTGTTAGTACACCGCCTCGGTCGCAAACTGATAACCTGAAGGGTAGGCTTCAACGACACATGACCATGTCGGAGGTGACGCACAGTCTCGTACCCAGGACACGGCCCCTTAAAAGGAAAGAACAAGGGAGAGTCAGCAGGCCTTAAGATCAGGGATGAGGCACTTAATACCTCAGAGTTTATGGGGGCCTGGTTAAGTTGCTGGTATTAGATGGACAGTGCATTTCAGGCAGCATGGGGGCCTCCAAACCATTACCTCAACCCCCTTCCTAAGCCCAAACTCCCACCCTAACCCCCAACCCACTTCCGGTCCCTGTACTTTCGCTTTTCCATTGACTTCTGGTCGAGTACCAGTACCGAAATCTCGAGTACCAAAAGTGCCAAACCAGTTGGGGTACTTCTTTGGCACTTCGGTACTTTGGGGTGGGACTTGCAAACATATTTGCTGTCGATTGGTTATGCAAATAGCCTGCCGCTGAAACACAAAATACAACCGCCATCTTTTGAAATACACAGCGAGAAACAAAATAAAAAGCAGTAGAAACAAAAATATAAAAAAGTAAAATGGAAGGATGAACAAACGAGGAAACACAGACTTTAATTGCCATATGGCCAGATGAACAAATCCAGTGGGATTTGGATGGCACGACAGCAGTTCAGTTTCGCTGTTTCCCCTGTCGCACGCTGATTTGTACACGGTTTTGCTGTTGATTTAATGTCTTTTTATGAGGTAAACAAGCCATATATTAATTTTAAAACATCACACGCCTTTTGTGTTTTTTGTTTTTACAGATAATAAATGAAATTACTTAATTCGCTGGATAGAGGTATTTCTTGATGAAAATGTTATAGTATTGCTTATAAGACTATATTATGCGTGACGATCTACTGTATTCACATGTAATAATGTACCTGAGTGATTTTCTGACATTTCACATACCTCTTTGCTTTAATATTAGGGAAAACATTATTTCCTAATAGACAGGAGAAATATAGGGAAACTTAATTGCCCAGAACACCGTAATACCAAGCCGCTTGGAAGAAATGGGGCACACGCGAAACACTGAACAATGCCGCTTGAAAATCAAAAAACATAATTAAATAATTTGTTTGCTTTCAAAAGACTGAATTAGCAGTAAGCTAATTCTTACTGCTTTGATCGGCTTAGCCAAAGTAAGTGTACCTATGTAAACGTAATTGATGGCAGCATGATTTGGATTTTACTGAATCTTATACTGTGATAGAAGCTGACATAACAATAAACCGCATTTTCCAGCCTCAACACTTAGTTTTAATTTTGGGCTGTCAGTCAGGGGCGGTCACTGATGATGTCATTTGGCGCCGGTACCATTTTTTACGGCAGTGGAAAACCGACATGAAAGAAGTACCAAACTTTCGGCACTTTATGGAAGTACTGAAAGTACCGAAAGTACGGTACCTGCTGCGGTGGAAAAACGCCCTTAAGTAATCTGTAATCTCTAACAATCACATTTGACACTTTGTCAATTTTTCACTTTGTCATGACCAATGAACAAGAAACTGAAAAAGGTAGGCAATCTGTCATCTGTACGTAGGGAATGCGGCTTCAGCAGCAAGCAGTAGGGGATCCGTCATGTGTATGTAGGGGATGAGGCCTCAGCAACAAACAGTAGGTAATCAATCATCTGTATGTAGGAGATGCGGCCTCAGCAATGAACCGTAGGGAATCCGTCATGTCTATGTAGGGGCTGTGGGCTCCGCAACAAGCAGTAGGGACTCCGTTATGTGTATGTAGGGGATGCAGCCTCAGCAAAAAAAAAAGCAATAGGTAATCCGTCATCTGTATGTAGGAGATGCGGCCTCAGCAATGAACAGTAGGAAATCAATACATTAAAAAGAAACAGGAGACAAGATTTTTTAAACCGAACACCTTATTTTGTTAAAAGTCATTACCTGTAAAAACAGTTTCTCTTTTATTTTAACAAAAAAAGGACAGTGTCCCTGTTAGGGTTGCAAAGGGGCGGAAAATTTCCGGTAAATTTCCGGAAAGTTTCCGGTAAATTTCCATGGTAAGTTAAGCTTGGGAATTTTGGAAATATTCCATATTGGAAACTTTCATTGGAAATAATGGGAATTATGGAAATTAATGGGAATTTAGGAGAACTAACTGGGAATATATTATTTCCAAGCATAAATATAAACATAAATCATAAGAAAACCTCCATGCAAAATGTTTTCAACAGATATTTCAACAGATTTATTTGTAAGTACAGTAGAATAGAACACGTTTCAATAACTTGTTTCATGGATGAATAAAAACAGAAATGTTGAGTTCAATATTACCATCCCCTAACCCCGCTCATTCAAAAATGCCCCCTGTCCAAAAATCTCCACAAAGTCCCATTCAAAAGGTTAAATGAAAAATGCCACTTATCCTCCAAAACGTCCCATTAAACATGCAAATCTTCCTTCAAGCAATCGTCTTTTCTCATTTTTGCTCAGTCAATAGACTCTTCCTGGACCTCATCATCATCCAACAACATGTCCACTTCCTCAGCATCCAACTCTGAGTCTTCCTCTTCAGTGTCACTTTCCAGCCTTGTTGAGGATGGCTCTGTGTCAGGCTTAAAGAGCCGTAGGTTTGCCCGAATGCCCACCAGCTTTTCCACTCTCACATTTGTGAGCCTGTTGCGAACCTTTGTGTGGGTGTTCCCAAACAGTGACCAGTTGTGCTCGGAGGCGGCTGATGATGGTGGGATTTGGAGGAGGATAGAGGCTACAGGTGCAAGGGCCTCAAATTCACATAGTCCCTTCCACCAGGTGGCTGCAGATATGTGCTGGCATGACTGCCATATTCCATCCCCTTTCCAAAGGCCTTGCTTTGTTCGATACTTTGCCAAACTGCCTAGAACTTTGCCTTTATCGAGACCCAGGTGGTCAGACATGGCTGTAATGACCGCATAGACCGCATTCCAAGTTTATTCCCATAAATTCCCGTTAATTCCCGTTTATTCCCGTTAATTCCCGTTTATTCCCATTAATTCCCGTTAATTCCCATGGAAAGTTTCCATCTTTGAAAATTCCGGGAATTTTGCAACCCTAGTCCCTGTCACTGCTGCGCTCTGACATGTAAAAAGACAAAAAATGAAGGAGAATGATCAGTCAGGACAACCACAATAGTGCAGTAGTGGTGCGAGCAAATGAAGATTTTCAATGTTTACTGATGTGGCTTACTTTTCCAACTCTTTGATAACATCACTGATATCACGCAGGCTGAAGTTTTTTTCACCCATCTGTTGCTGATTGCGAGGACTGACTCGTATCCCTGTTGTTTCCCTTATCTGAAAGGGGATTATTACATCGGTATCATATTTAACATTTGTAGCAACCAATGAGATAAATGACAGCGATCTTACAGTACTCTGATCCATATGCCAAGAATTGTAGCTCTCCTGGGCTTCCATTAACAGATCCAACATGATATATATTACTGTTGCTTCCATTTCTTCAATCGAAAACAAACATGTCTTTAAAGTCACATAATGCTACGCTTAAAATCCATAATAACTAAGTCTAAGACAACTGAACAAGCTTTTATTACACTAGATCATATACTTTAAATAAACTCGATTGTAAAATACACGCACATGCACCGCCATTTAACCCTCTGGGGTCTAGGGGTAGGAAACACACTTTCACTGACTGGGGCATGATCACACATTTCTTCAAATATCATAAACTTAATTCATGGCAAATAAATTATTTCTTATATATTTGTTTTGCCATTACACTCATCTTTATTTTAATATATATTGTAAATGTCAGATTTTTGTTACGTTTGAAATTTGACATCAAATTATAGACATTGCAAAATGCAGTTTGGAACACTTGCAGAAACATTATAAAAGTACATAGTAAGCAATGCTGGCAGTTTGTTTTGATCCCAGATATCTGATCACCAAAGTCTTGGCTACATGAAGATGACTAAATGGTGTAGATGCAACATTCATTTGGATAAATAAATAAGAAAAACCTAAGTCATGTCACTATTTCTGGCTCCTTTCATTGAATATGTAGCAACTTTCATGTGTATGAATGAGCCATTGTCACCTGGCCACGTCCCCAACCCCCTTTTATGGCGCTGAAGGGGATGTATCTGGATCGCGTTTCACCGTTGCGCTGTTAATCAAATTACCATGCGAATGCGATTTGAATACGCGCTAATGCGGCTATTTAGAATGTGAATAGCGATCTTCGCGTGAGAGCGGTACTACACGCCCCCGATGCAGGTAAAACAAAGTAAGATGACATGGTTTACTTTTTTGCCGATTTAACCTAATTAAAAAAACTTTAATACTTCCGACAATGGACGTTTTGAAAAGAACACAGATTACGGATTTAGCCAGCGTTTTTTTCATGATTCTACATTAAGATTTCAGCGAGATATAAACTAAAATAGACGCGAAAAGTACGCGATGTCGCCGATGACATACTCGACCTCAGAGAGTTAAACTTAGTTTAGAAGATTAAATGCTACTAAAGACAGGTTTTACATTACTTACCAAACGATCCACAGAGAAATATGCTCTACAGCCAGCTCGACATGTAAAAACCAGCCTCACCACGTGCTTCCGAATGCGCAAAAAAAGTGCCACACCTCCCCTTGCGTCACAAAATGTTACATTTTTGTATCGATTTGCCCAGAGAAGACGTGCCATTGCCTAGACAACCGTGAACTACTGCTCTGAGACCAATAATATTCAGACTTGGCAATCAGTAATTACTAAGCTTTAAACAATTTCACTTTGATAGTAAATAATTTTACTTTTGTAAAGTTATGAAACTTCACACACTTGTTCATAGATATACCTAGTTCATGCATGCCTAATTTCAAACCCATAGCTGGTACAGCTCGGCCGTGACGCCCCCTCCTGTTTATGTAGGAAATGTGGCCTTAGCAATGAACAGTAGGGAATCCATCATCTCTATGTAAGAGATGCAGCCTCAGCAACAAGCAGTAGGTAATCCCTCATGTCTATGTAGTAGGGGTGGCACGGTTCACAAAACCCACGGTTCAGTTTGTATCACGGTTTTAGGGTCACGGTTTTCGGTTCTGTACGGTTCTTGTTATTTTTTCTTTTAATCTTTAACAATCCAGAAATGCACTTCAGCATATGATATATAGCTTAATTATCCACAATTTAGGATACAGTATTAAAAAAGTTATATCATGTAATCATGCATAAACTGAATTTGACTTGACTTAAAGCACATTATTAAAATTATTAAACATTATTAATCTCAGAACAGTAATAAAATAAAAGTCTTGCCTTAACATAAATGCTAAAAGAATAAATCGCTTTAATCGCTATTACACTTGGGTATGGGCACGCGGTCTTATTTAGAAAACATACAAAAAGAGACGCATATAATGTTTAATCATTCGTTTTGTATTTGTCCGGTCCACGGGGTTAATTTAATTGGGGATCGTTAAAATGATAGATCACCTATCTTGATTAAGCCTGATTCGGTTCGTTATATATATATATAATATATCATTATATATAATATATCATTATATATAATGAGCAAAAGGAACACAGACGAGCGGTAAAGCAGAATTACAATATAATGACCGGACTGGAGAAAGAAACGGAAACACGGACTAAATACAATGGAGTAATGACAAATTTGACAACAATCAGGAACAGCTGGTAAACACGGGGAATCCACACAGGGTTAACAAGGGGGCGTGGCACACGGAAAGAGCGGACGATCGAGGCATGACACTCACTGGAGTGCTTTGTCACAGATAACTTAATTTTCTTTAACAAAGTGCCTAACCGCACATTAAATAAAGTCACACAACAAAGGCCCACAACAGTGTTCAGATGTTGTGCTATCGGTTGGCTGAAATTTAAACGTTTTCTTCAGAGACAGGGTGGTAACGCCGAAAACTCGAGCTAAACGCAGCAAACGAAAGGCTACCGGAAATTACTTAGCTGGCTGAACTTTTACCGGAACTTTTACTTTTTCAACTCGTCGATGAAGTGAGCGACGTGGTCCAGAGTGAGGGACAAGTCTATGGCCAACTCATAAAGCTCCTTGTTTTGGTACACCAGGCTGCTGATCTGAGAGAAGAACATTGTGTTAGATTCACGTTCCTGATTTTTAAAACCTAATGAAATTGAATGAAAGTGTACTTACAGTGCAGAAAAATATAGGCAGATGCCACTTGTCTCGGAAGGTTTCCTTTAGCAGCTCCTTCAAGCGGTCCTGATATGCCGACACCTGCAACATTTCAGGGCAGACTGATGTGTCTTTGATGATGCCACACAAAGTCATGTGCATGCCATGCCCGTTAGAGAAATTAAATGCCTCACCGGCTTCATTTCCTCCGGCCGTGGAGCCCTTCTCAGGAGGCCGCGAAGCTGTAATGAGACATGTGATTATGTATGTTTGCAGTTTTACATGTGTGCACACCAAAGAAAGTAAATAGGTGAGACTTACTTCACTCTCTTCGCGCTTGGGGGACTTGTTTCTGCCCTCCGGTGACACGCCTTCTGCCACTGCACCTTGTGCCGCTGCACCTTCACCTGGAATGTCAAGAGGGACACCCATGTCTTGAGCATCACTGTGATGGCGGGGGGTCAATCGATTAACTTGGCTATACTTTGTCATTTGCATCTCTTACCTATGGCAGGAGCTTCGTTCCCCTTGGGGGTACTGCTGAGGTGCTCTTCTTCAATCTCAGCCATGATGTGTGAGACTACCAAAGACAACAAAATTAATTTAACCTCCTTATACCTTCCATAAATCCTATCCTCTACTTTCAAGCATTGTAGGGATTACGCAATCATGACAAGAACCTTCTAGAAGTCTCTAAGCACGATGTTGGAGAATAAACTCGGTTGTACCGTTACACACGACCTACACCCGGCACATTTTCGTGTTCGCTAGCTGACCGAACATTTCCCAATGGCTGTTTTAATCAAGTGCGGCATGTCGCTCACATTTAGAGATTTAAAGTCTAAGCATCTTGCTCTGAGATAAACAGTGAGATAGCTTAAAACTGTCAAAGTGTCAAATATTAAATGTGACAGACAGAAAAGTTTCACGTTACTTACTAAGGGCTGATTCCAGACGTGCAATCTCCAGCCAGTCAGACATGCACACGGCTCTGTTTCGCAGAGGGTTCTGAGCGCACCACAAAGGACATTCTGTACTGTCCCCCTGCCTCTCCATACTGAGCCTTTCACCCAATAAATGCCTAAAGTTAATGAATAAATTAGCATATCATGAATATTTTATGAAGATGCAGCTTTTCTATGAAAGCCTAGGGGATCTGTAATACATATGTAGGGTATGTGGCCTTTGCAGCGACACTTAGGGCTTATGTTCCCCATATCTATGGGATGCGGCCTCGGCAACAAACAGTGGGGCATCCGTCACCCATATGTAGGAGATGCGGCCTCAGCACCGAGCAGCAGAGAATCCGTCATCCGTAGATAGGAGATGCGGCCTCAGCTATGAAACCCAGGTAACACGTTACCCATACGTAGCAGATGCAGCTTCAGCGAGGAACCATAGGGACCCCGTTACCCATATGTATGAAATGCGGCTTATGTATATGTGATCAGTAATCCCTGAGTCATTTTTGCTGAATGTGCCTTTAGAAATGAGACTTAGGAGATGCGTAATACATACACGTGTGATGTATACACTTCTGATAGGCTGACGACATGCGGCATCAATAGACATTTCTACCATGAGCCATGCACAGTGATGACAAAAAGGATTGATGGACAACAGGCATTTATTAGCCTAACAGATGAAAAGATAAAACTCAAAAATGGGATGAAAACTGCTGACTGCATCCACATTCAGACCTACTGGTCAGTGGATCTGTTAAGAGACAAAGAATAAATACAGGTGATCAGAAAAAACAGCCGCGACATTGAAATGACGGTGACTGCAAAGCAATTTTACCAATGTTCAGTTGATGTAACTTACCTTTGCACTTGTTTCAGGAGCGCCCTGATATTGTCGATCGTGAGGTCCATCTCTTTGCACTTCGCCAGGAGCTCAGGATGGGCATACAGTACTTCATTGATCTGAAAAGTGAATATACCATTGTGCTTGTGTTTCTAATTTTGCAACAACCTATGACATTGACTGAAAGGATACTTACAGTCCTAGTGCTTATTGGTAAGTCAAGATGGTCTGAGAAACAGCTCTTGACCTTCTCCCTAAAACTATCAGGGTATAGCAGCTTCCTGCGATACGTCGGTCTCTGAAATATTTCAGGGGCAAAAAAGAACCGGCATGTCTTTAACGCCACCACAGACATGTATATGCCCTCTCACAAAAACAGACACAAACACACAGACACACCTGTCTTTAAAAATGAGACAAAACCTCACCTCTGTACCAGCCGGTCAGACAACTGTCTTCGGTAGGGGACTGGGGAGCTGTGATGAGAAAAAAAAATGTTGGTTTTCGGTTTTGTATTTCCGCAAACGTTTCAGGTAAGACAAGCCATTCCAGTGCCTCAAATTGCCAAGACAGCATACTGGCATGACTTACCTCGGCTTCTTCGGCCCCAGAACTGGATGGGTCATTTATGTCTGAGGACAAAGTGACGACTGAAGAGTGTGGATGGACATGTAGAGAACACAGATACATTCTTTCAGTATCCAGACCACTATTTCATTTTTCCAGCTATTGCATATTTGCTTGACTATACTTTGTGACTTACACATCTCTTCGGCAGGTAAACGCTCCAGAGGTACTGGGATGAGGGGGCTAAAGATGAAGGGCGGAGCATCAACCTTGCTGAGCTCCCCCTGCAATCCCGCACTATCCGAAGGTACCGGGTCGAGTGAGCTTCAAGTGCACAGTGGGACCAGGCCCCCGCTGAGGTCCTCCATGAGGCCCGCACTCTCCGAGGGGACCGGGTCGAGGGGGCTTGAGCTGCACAACGGAACCAGGTCCTTCCTGACCTGCATCTGCAAGCCCGCACTGTTCTTAGCAGAATGCACAGTCTCAGCTTGCTTCGTCTTTGACTTCTGCGGCCCGGGCTCATCCTCTCCTGATGTGGAAGAGATAGTTAACCTAAACCGCTTCCTCGGCGAGTGGAACACTTCCTCCTCTGACTGAGACTGCTGATTGGTTTTATGGCGCGGAGCCTTGCTCATGCCCAAGGCTGTCTGCAGGAGGCCCCGACCACTGCAGGCGTCAGCACCGTCAGGCTCCGCGACATAAAACCGGTCAGCAGTCTGACGCTGCTTTTCCGGGAGGTTGCGCTGGATCTGTAAATGGGGACAGAGAAATCGATTAGCGTACCAGTGACAAATCATCAGGCGCTACGGACTTTGGCATCGTCCTGAATCACAACTTACGCAGGTCGACACACCCGTGCGGATCTCCGATACTGAGAACCCCCATGGCAGGCCGCATGCGAGGCAGGTCTGTGTCACCACATTATTAAGTTTACGGAAGGGCTGCCCGGACGCCACAAAGAAGAATATTGCTGGCTGGTGGCAGAAGCCGGGCAGACGTGGCCTTCGCAGCCACGAATGCTCCCTTTGAGTGAGGCAGATTTTTGCCCTTCCAAAGGTGCCAGATGTTTTGTGATTGGCGACCTGTGAAGATGAGTACACGGGTTACCGGAGACGGTGTAGAACATCAGACTATGTGTGACAAAAATATGAGTTTCATCACACGTTTTACTTGATTCGAAGATATCACGTCAACACGGTTTCCGGATGCTCACACTGATCACCATGTAGTCCCCTTCTGGGTGGGCCACATTGAATTCTTCAAGTGTCATATTTATTAAGACACTGCTGCGGTGCCTGCTGATGGCAAAGAGCAATGTCACCAGGCATCCCACGCAGCTGTTTCTAACTGTGATGTCCAGTGGAGATTCGGCTAGGCCATCTTCAAGAAAAAAGCGAAACGTGATCATGGCCCTCGGAAACATGACCGGTGCACTTTCCCCATTTTGTATTACTCTCTCTAATGATGTTGCAATGTATCACAACAAATCCATGTAAAGCTCCTCGGGATAACTATGTTGTGAAAGGCTCTATGCAAAAACAAATCAAACTGAATTGTGTAGATTTGACGGGTATCGACTCACCTAGGCAGTCGGGAATCTTGCCACGCAGCTCCGTGAGCAGAGCTGCTAGGTCTCCCCGTTGGGGCATCCTCTTTGTCTTTTTGTCTTTAACAGTCTGCCTGTGTCCGACTATTTTTTTGGTGACCAGTTGCATCTGGAATTTCATGTGCCGGGTTATGCCGGTCAGCCTTTTCTGGCTTAGTCGGACACAGGGTAGACTGTTATCGACCAGGAACTGGATAAATTTAGGTGGTTTTTAATGGTGGTTACTTTAAATTTTGAACTGAGATGCTCCATCCAGTTGTTAATTTGGGAGGGGTCAGCGATGTACTTTACATGGGCCGGTGGTGGCTCATCCTGATTGCCCCACATGAATCGCACAAAATTTTCTAAATCTTTTACCTCGTGTTTGTAGTTTTCAATGACTTTGCCATAATGGAATTACCATTTAGAGTAACCCGCATCAAAGGGTCTTTCCCCCTTGCTAAAAAAGAATGAATATATTAGGACAAGGTAATAGTGCTGCCAGTGCACCGTAAAACAGTATAAGTGTCATTTTAAAACATTAATATTTACCCTAACCCTGTTTAAAAGGATGATGTGTCGGTGCGTAAGCGGGCTGATGCACCGATGAACCCGATTGATTGGCCAGTGCATTACTGTGTCCCTGGGATGGCAGGGTGCAGTTAGGGGTCTGATCCCTATTCATAAACCTAACCATAACCCCTAACCATTTTTTTATTATTTTTTTTTTATTTATTTATATATTTGTGATTTGTTGTGTTAAGTGACCTTGGGGTCGTCTCCACCTCCGCCGAGGCCACCGCTTCGGTCTGGGACAAATATATCTCTACCAGGGTAACCTAAAAATAAAGGGAAAAACAGGAAAAAGTTTTTAATGTTGCCAGTGCACCATAAACATCTATGATAGATCATTAAAACGTTTCTTACCAAAAACCTAACCGTAACTGCTTCCCTAACCCTAAAACTCCAGGCCCTAACCCCTTCCCTAACCCTAAAACTTCAAACCCTAACCTCAAACCCCTTCCCTAACCCTAACCCTAATCTTAACCCCTAGACCCTAAAGCCATTTTGGCCTAGGGCCCTAATCTTTAAAGTGCCCCTGATTTGACCCCAAGGCTATTAGAGCCTGGGGCCCTAACCCTAAGGCCTATTCTGGCCTAGGCCCTACATTTAATTATTTAATTAGTATGCCTCCTATATATATGGATGTTTCCCCATTGTACCCTCCTCATTTCCCTCCGACCATCGCGGAGAGAGGATGTGTGCTGCAATTGGGGAATGATTGGACACCTGGGGAATGGATATGTCAGTGGATGGATGTGGATTGACCTTGGGGGGGGACTATGGCACCGGGAGGTGCCTCCGGGGGGCCCGAGGAGTTTGCGGCAATACCGCAGGTGGTTGCCAGGGGGGGTAAAACGTAAGACCCTGGGAAGAAATAGGGCAGTTATTTGTGTCAATAAGACCAGAGTAAGGGTCATTATTATTGGCATCTATGGCTATACTTACCTGTTGGTGGCGTCGCTCCTCCGACGGTCCTCCGGGTTGGCTGCTCGGTCCATGGGACTTACCTGAGTTCCTCCTGCCTTTGCTGCTGTCGTTTCCTGTGGATGAAATTGAAAGGGGATGATTAAATTCAGAGGGCAATATAAATTATTAGTAACCCTATTCTGGTGTGACCACGGTCATGTTACGGGGGATGGACCCAGATAGGCCCGTGCCTAACTGTTGCCTTGTGCACAGATGGGGGAAACCCTAGTTAGGGGAAACCCTAACCCTCAACAACCTAACCATAACCCCTAACGTCTGATTCTAACCCTAACCCCCCACCCTTCCTGGACTCTAGACAGTAGGCCCTAACCCCTAACCCTTGACCTCTACCCGGACCCCTAACCTTTACCCTTGACTTTAGACTACAGTCCCTAACCGCTAACCCTTGACTTTGTTACCTTTCTACTATTGGAACCCTTTACCTCTACCCAAATTCTAACCCTAACCTTCAGGCTCAACCATAACTTTCATCTTCTACTATAACTCATATCTGACAGCTCCTTTCCCTCTCCTTCCCCTCATGCTACTTTTCTCCTCTACATACATTTCTCTTTCTCCCCCTCTCTGAATGCAGGAAACTGGATACTTCCAGTGGTCCTTGATTTCCTTATTTTAAGGGTATAAAGTTAATCGGGTATGACCTGCCTTTCTTACTGTGTATGCTTGACATAACTGATATAAACATGATCAATAAACAGCAATTGGTTCTTTGTACAGTACTTTATTTTAGATTTCTCTGCTGGATTTGCCATCGTTGAGGGCTCCGATACTTCGGGCATATAGACCAGGGTAGGAAGGACATTCCACCTCAAAAAAATAAGAGGACAGACATTAGAGGTTTCTAAAAGGGTTTTTACCAGAGTGTTGAACCTAAAAGGTGAAGTGTACTTACCAGGGTCCTCTCTGTTCCGGGAAAGTGGATTTTGAATCCACTAGGGGATATTATACTTACCGTAGATCCTCTTCGTCGCCGTCGTCCTCGTCGTCACCGCCGTTCCTAGATAAAATAAAAAAATCAAATATGGGTTAGTAGGGCGATATTGCTCATGAGCCCATTCAAAGGGATAGCTTACTCACCAGGGACCGGTTCCACCTCCGACGACTCCGCCCAGGCCGTCGTCTCTATTTTGGACAAGTATATCCCTATCAGGGTTACCTGAATGGAAAAAAGGATATTAGAGTAGGATAAAGCCGTGAATGTTGCCCGTGCACCCTTAATATCTATGATATTTTGTTGAGCTTTTCTAATTTCAAAACCTAACCATAACCCTAACCCTGCCAGTGCACCCACAATATCTATGATATGTTGTTGAGCTTTTCTAACTTCAAAACCTAACCGTAACCCTAATGTCCCTATCTACGGCCAGTAGGCCCTATCCCTAACCCTTAGTCCCTGGACCTTAAGGCTAGTGGCCGGGTCCCTAACCCTAAGTCCCCCCTCCTAAGGCTATTCAGCCGGATCCCTAAACCCAATTTCCCTGCCCATTTATGCAATAATCCCCCACTGTGCTTCCTCATTTCCATCTGGCTTCCGTGGAGGAAGGTCATAGGACACAGTGCTGGTGTGATTTTGTGTATTGGGCATTCTATTAATTAGGATGGATATGGATTGACCTTTTGTGGGGGTCTGGGGCACTGGGGGTGCCTCCGGGGGACACCGGAGTGGCGCCGGCGCCGAACACAGGGGGGCGCTTTACCTGCAATAGGATGAAACCTCAGTGAGGAAACAAAACCACAGTGTGGACATAATAGGATACTTACCTCCTGAGCCGGCGTGGGCCTGGTCAGCCACATACGAGCTAGAATATAGGAGAGGAACATATAATATTTAGATTCAAGTGCGGTGCCCAAAGCCCCAGTGGGGGACCTAAAGCCCTAGTAGGGATATGCCCTGTTGCAGTGTAATCGTTGTACTTACCTGTCTGCGTCGATGCTCCTCCATATTCCTCCGGACCACTTACCTGTCTTGGACTCCTGGATCGTCGTCTGTTCCATCATCACTGCAAAAGAAAACATAATTCATCACTACAATTTAATATTTAAAGCCCCAGTGGGGAAACGGACATGGTGCGTGTAGGGGGGTGGATATATGGGTGGACCTGGATTGGCCAGTGCATTACTGTGGCCCTGGGACGCTGGGGTCACAGGCCTAGGGGTTCCTAACCCCGTCTCATAACCGTAACCCTAACCGCTGACCCTGACCATAACCCTAACCGTAACCACCTAACCCTAACCCTAGGTTCCAGAATGGGCTTGCATGTCCTCTGATGAAGCATCATTTGATGCGAAACGTTAGGACTTTTATCAAGATCCTGAAACCAAAGAATGAACAGTGTTTTACTAGTGATCTTATGGAGAATTAGAAAACTTCCGTTTGGGAGAAATTTTATTTGGTCATTTTAATAAAGATTTAGTTTTTAACAACAACTTCAGTGGGCCAGACAGGAATTAATATCTACTGCTATTAAACCCCAACGGGGGTAACGGAGTATCCCTAGGAAATACATGGACTAATAAGTGCAGACTCACCTGAGGATCCACCAGCTTGTTTCCAGGGACGAGGGAGACTGTAGGACCCGGGACTGAGGGCCTCGGTTTGAGGCCTCCTACAGCTGGATGCAGCACCCCTGAGGCCTGCTCACCCATCTGGAAACAACATAAAGGACTCTGAGAACAACACCTTGGGATATATCAAGCTAGAGCGGTGAGATTTTCTTAATTTCTTTCTGGTCCTTTTGGTAGGTGGTGTGTTTTAGAGTTGATTATGTGTACCATCCGAAATAGATTATCTGTTCTGGAAGGTCTTGATCAGGCTCATAATATGGAACCTAGTGCTAAAAATCATAACAGGGTAACCAAGGCTGTTACTTTTGATAAAAATATTACTAAAATATATTTTAAATTGATACAAATTACCCATCACCTTACAATAGTGGAACAAACGCTGCAGAATAGTGTATTCCCACCAGGGATGCTCAAACAAGCTATTAAGTTGGCCCAGTTTATAAAACCAGCCATGCCCACAGATATTACCTGCAATAGACTAATGGATAATACCCTCTCCTGGATGGAGACGAATATGAACATCCTGTTGGAACACTATGTACAAAATAAGTTTGATTTAGTGTCCAAACTGGATAAATGGAGTGAGGGGGAGTGGGAAGTGGCCCAAAAATGGGCTAGGAATAGATACAGGAACAAACTGAGGCCCAATACTTTAAGACTCACAGAACAAACTATAAAGACTGAACTGGTTTCAAAAAACTCCTCCCCTCCCCCTACAACTACTACTAATGATAGGATTGGCCCTAGGGAAGTGGTTTCTTTGCCTACTTGGATTCAATCTGACTCTAAGGTACAAAATACTAGTAATAGAAGTGAGCCACCTAAGTCTCGGGGTTCACTAGGCTCCAGCTGTCGCCCCAGACAGATACAAGTTCAGGCCAAGGTACACCACATTCCACGGAATGGTAGGAGTACCTCGGGTATTAGTCCTAAACACACCCGGATCTCCCATACTTACCTGCAGGACTCTTCTCCCATAGGTCCCTGCACCCCAGAAGGTAACTCTCTGGATGAACAAACACACCCAGGGGGGAATAAAATGATGCAGGGGCAACAGAAGGGAGTTTCTCCCATTGCTCTGGCCCACTCTGAGCTCCCCCCTCAACAACCTATAATAGGAGTTGAGAATTGTATCACACAATTTCCAAAATTACCATCCCCGACCTCCTCCATCACTTCGGAGGAACAGTTCAGAGATCCCATTAGGGAGACAGTTTCTAAGCCATATAGACACCCTAATACGGACAGAAAAAAGGTGGACTGGTCCCTTAAAATTCATAAACCCATTTTGTTTATAGGGGATTCTAACCTAAGCCGAATACCCTCAATCAATGATCCTCAGATACAGGTGGACAGCTTCCCGGGGGCCAAGTTCAGCCATATTGCCACAGTAATCCAAAAATTACCCCCTCAGCCATCAGTACAAAGAGTAATTTTATCAGTTGGTTTAAACAATCGGGAACAGGATCCTTACAAAACAGCTATAAAACAATTACAGACTCTATGGAGGGAAGCTCACAAAACCTTTCCCAATGCCTCGATTTACACCCCAATTATTCATTTCTCTGACCTTGTACAGAGGGAGCCACGTCAAATAGCCGCGGCCGTGTGAATGGCGTGCGAATGGCGTACGGCTGCCCTATGGACGGCGTAGTCCCCCCTCCCTCTCAAGCCAGATAGGCGTGTCAAGATTTCACAGTAAACACGCCTATTTATTCATTTACCTGGTGCCACCACTAGATGGAGCTTCGTTCTCAAGAACATGTTAACACAAGCCAGCAATCTAGCTGCGCTGAGTTGCAATCACGTGATTTTAACCACCCACCCCCGCCGAACTGACGCTATCAAACTGCACTACAGAAATGAAGATCGCAGCTTAATGGACTAATCGCGGTAAGTGGTGTTTTATTTTATAAAATTGGTTTGGGGTAGTTCACAGGTTACTTCCCAGTTTAGTTTTTTATTGGCCGTTTCGAAAATCACTGGCAGCAACAGCAGCGGTCAGATGTGACTTTAGATAACTTAATGATCTGTCTACCAAGTCTGGAGTTAACATTACAGCTTACTGTCAGTGTCACAAACTAACAATACAATGTCACTCCTCTTTTCCTCAAAAAGACGCTAAAGCTTCGAAAATACTATTAATGTCCCTATTACAAAAACTGCACTACTCGAGAAACATACAGTAAATGTGTTTGTGCTCTCTGAAAATGCATTTATTTATTCTTTGGGTAAGAGTTAATCTGCAGGTTATTTCTGTGACTGTAATATAATGTGATGTAGTTCATGAGGGACAGAAGATAAGGATAGCTGTACAGGAGCTAGCGAGCTAAACGCTCATTACCAGGTTTATATTTTTCCCATTTTTTGCATGGTAGTTTTGCAACGCATACTGTACAGTACAGTGTATATACTGCTCATATACAGTATGAATGTTATATCGCTTAACTTATTTGTATAAAAAGTGCATTAAGTAAATTCTCAGTTATTTTAATGCAGACGATAATACAAACAGTCAGTGGCTACTGTTAACAAAGTTCAATGGTTAACATTAGCGCAGGCAGTTTATTTACATTCCAGATTTCCCAAAACAGTATTTTACACACTCTGTGTTACATAGGTTTATTAGTATATTTTCTTTTTTTATCTTAACTAGATATTCTGTAAAGCGTATTTACAGTATCTTTTTCTTCACTAAATTCTCCTGTTCTCTTTAAGCAGAGCTCCGCTATGGAGGCTTGGGTCAGACGGGTGACGGCTGGCCTTTTGGAGCTACTGGAGGAGCCTGAACAAGCTGTTGAGGGAGCTGGAATGACGTCAGTGCAACAGATCTAGAATGATGTTTGGTCAGATCTATATTCTGAACATAGAATTGCAAAACGTCTGACAGTTTGGCGGAAACAAAGACTTAAACTGTTGCATCTTTGATAGTTTTTTTTAAAATAATATTTTAGTATAAAAGAACCAGATAGAGACTAATCAGCAGATGGTGTTATCCAGGTATTTTAATGACCTTTAAGCAAAATGCAACATGTACTGTATTGTATGTTTTAGACAAATTACTGTTTTAACTCTGACTATTTTTGGAAGAATAAATTTTTAAGTCATGTTTGCGTGTTTTAATTGTTGGGGATTTTGTTGGGGTATTGGAAAAAAAAAAACATTTACTTGAACCAACTACTTCAATGGGCAGAAAATGGGAGACATTCTTAAATTCAGTCTGTCTGAATCGTTATAAACGCCAAATTTGGGAACCATGTTTAACACTAGCATCCCTGAAAAAATCAAGCTCTCCTCACAAGGAACCCCCCCCCTCCCCCCTCACTCCCCACACAAGCTGCTCGCAGCCTCCTCAGCGCCGATCAACACTTATTGTTTTGCAAATGAAGCGAGTTTCACGGTTTCAACCTCGAGTGAGCACAAAGACGTTTTTCTAAGAGTGTGGTCTGAGGAATCATGAAATACAGGTTGTAATATATCGTACAGTAATTTGAAATACAGTTCAATCCCCATTTCTCGTGATTCGGCAATTGCGATTTCAGTTTTCCCACCGTCAGCCAAATATATTACGGCGCAAACAGTGTAGACAGTGTTTATTTTGCTGACCATTACAAAACTGCCATGTCCACAAAACTCTTTTTATAAAGAGTGTCTCCAGCGAGGAGAGCGTCGCCCAGATATATATGCGGCCAGTGTGTTTTTGGCGCTATGCCCATTTGAAGCCTACCAGAGTTGGGCAAAGCAGGTAAACTGGGGTGGGACAAACGGCAAAGCCAAATTGCCCAACAATTTAAAAGACAAGGTGCAGGAGACTGTCATGCGGAGATTTCCGGATCTCACAGCGGACCACTGGTTCCGGATCAGAAATAAGATCAACGAACGACTGAGAAGTCCACGTAAAGTTGACCCTGAACAGTCACGGGCTGGCTATACTAGGACTTGATGTTTGTTTTCATTTTCATTGTTTTCATTTCATTTCAGTGTAGCTATATTTTTTTTAATAAAACTTCATTTTTCATACAGCGTTGGCTTAATTTGTGATTGAGACAAATGGGTTTAATTGAAATAATTTATATTGGTAGGAGTAAATCAGGCTCTAGCAACCTTGGACAAATAAACCATGTTTAACACTAGCATCCCTGAAAAAATCAAGCTCCCTCACAAGGAGCCCCCGCCTCTCACTCCCCACACAAGCTGCTCGCAGCCTCGTCAGCGCCGATCAACACTTATTGTTTTGTAAATGAAGCAAGTTTCACGGTTTCAACCTCGAGTCAGCACAAGAGACGTTTTTCTAACAGTGTGGTCTAAGGAATATCTTAATTTGAAATACAATTCAACCCCATCTCTCGTGATTCGGCAATTGCGATTTCAGTTTCCCATCAGCCAAATATATTACGCCGCAAAAAACTTACTTTCGCATGTGTGTTCATGTGTCTCCATATCACATTCATTCGATTATAATTCTAATTATAAATATTGTGTGGGGAGTGAGGGGTGGTCCACCAAAGGTTCCGAAAAATTTCGTAGACCTCAGGAATGCCAGTGTTAACACTAGCATCCCTGAAAAAATCAAGCTCTCCGCACAAAGAGCCCCCCCCCCACCTCACTCCCCACAGACATAAACTGTATTGATATTTATTATCATTATATAAACGAATGAATGACATACGGAAACAAACACACGCACACAAAAGTCTTTTTTGTTTGCACCGTAATATATTTGGACCGCCGTCTTGTCTTTACAACTGAATAAGGTGACGCAGATTGTTGCAGACATAAACTATCTATATTTACTGTATAACTAGAAATATAACCGAATGAATGTGATATGGAGACATATAAACACACATGCGTAAGTCTTTTTTGTTTGCGCCCTAATATATATTGGCGCTAATGCGGCCAGCTTGTGTGGGGAGTTGGGGGGGGGGCTCCACCAGAGGCTCCAAAAATTTTCGGAGCTTTCAGGGATTCTAGTGTTAATAGCGCATGCAATCTGGAACAAATGTCTGCCCATACAGATCAGTATTTCTTTTGTCATTTAACCATGCATAATGCTCCCCCATCAAAAAATCTGATGGGGCATTAATCACTTATCACAACTGTGAATAGATGTGGCAGAAGAGACAGATTAATTACCTTTGTAATGCCAATTTTTGACTATAAGTAAAAAAAAAACATCAGCGAAAACATCATCAAAAATATAACGAAAACAAACCCAAGCAGAAGTTACATTTTGAGCATAACTTTGCAGCAAAATAGTATTTATCAGTGTACTAAATGGAACTAGGTAAAATACACCGTATTGTAAAATACTGTACATAGCCCGCATTTGTATTCCGTACCTACAATGATCGGTATACTGTAGATAAATTACAGACGTTACCGTGTCTTTAAGGATCATTAAGCATGTCTTGAAAAATACTTCACTAACTACTGTAGTTTCATTAATTCATTATTTAATAATAAATAGCATAATCATCATGGGTTGTGTATTGAGTGATTTAACAAATCTGTTTTATTAATCAGTTTGTTGTTTTTTTACCACGTCATCTATCTATGAAACTATGTTTGCAATAAAAGAACTGCCTGTACTGTACTGTATATTAAAGATACGGTGCAGTTAACTGTGCCAGTCAATGCTCCACCTGGCGGGATTATACAGCATTGCAACCATCTTTTTAGAAAGCGCATGGGGCGTTTATGGGGCGGGGCTTCGTTTACTGCGTCATCGCGGGGGATCACATTCCGTGCACGGATCGTGCATTGACCTTGCATGGTTCTGCCATGGACCCGTCACGCTCCAGGCGGCTATTTGACGTGGCTCCCTCTGTACACATCATCCAAACATTACTGTTAAATATAAGACTAGTTCAGTATCCATTGATTTTTTAGATACGACGGTTTTCTTTGGGGTCTCACCAGGGAGCCCGAGGACCTTTAAGACCAAGGTCCATTTTAAAGATACAGACACACATACGTTACTACATAAACATAGTCATCACCCTAAACATTCTTCTGCTGGCCTTATTAAATCTCAACTTACAAGGTTTTACCGTTTATGTACGGAGACGGAGGACTTCAATGCCGCCACAGCCACTCTGTTTAAGGCATTGAGGCACAGGGGGTATAGTAAGCGCTTCCTAAGGGGAATAAAAACAAAGACATTAAAAGATATCCATACACACACTCAGCCAGTTACGGAATTGGGTCCTATAGTCCCATTAATTACTACATTTTCATCTAAAACTGTGATATTAAATAGACAACTACGAGCTAACTTTCTCCAAGCCCAGCAGGAGGTTCCTCAGTTAACTCTATGGAGGGCACCAGGGGCCCCTTGCATGGGGGGGCATTTCTTCCCTCTTTGGAATAATTACCTTATAACTTCAGATATAAAAGTCACAGACACATGCCTGATACCTAAAATCAGAGTTGACCCCTTTACAATTGATTGTAGGAAGTTCAATAACGAAATGAATAACCTGTGTATAATTTATGGACATGCGAATATAACAAAAACAGCTGGAAAAATACAAAAACCTGTCTTTGTGTCTTGGATTTTTGTAAATATTTCAAAAACTACATGATGGAATAGGCCCAATTTTAAAAATCTGGTTCCCAAACTTGTTTTCTACATGTGTGCCCAATTTCATATCATTTGATGCAGCCCAACAGGTTTTACGGAGGAAAGAGCAAATGGTGCAACTGGGAGCCTTTCCTATCCAAAACCTAACCTAAACTAATCTGAAACTTATCCAAAATGGCAATAGTGTAACTAGCAGTGTTTTTTGGGGTAGCAACTTTCTTTCTAAATGCATTACCACTTACAGGTCATAAGTAACAATTTGTCACACATCATCACCACACATTTGTAGGAAAATCTATATTTTATTCACACGACTTGTGCCAAACTTATCCAAAACCTATCCAAAACCTATCCAAACTGGCCACAGTGTAACTAGCAGTGTTTTTTGGGGTAGCGTCTTTCTTTCTAAATGCATTACCACTTATGGGTCATAAGTAACATTTTGTCACACAAAATCACCACACATTTGTAGGAAAATCTATATTTTATTCACACGACTTGTGCCAAACCTATCCAAAACCTATCCAAAATGGCCGCAGTGTAACTAGCAGTGTTTTGGGATAGCGTCTTTCTTTCTAAATGCATTACCACTTATGGGTCATAAGAAACATTTTGTTTCTAACCCTAACCCTGCATAACTGTGCCCAAACAAAGCCCGACAAGTGCCCCGCATAACTGTGCCCAAACAAAGCCCGACAAGTGCCCCGCATAACTTTGCCCAAACAAAGCCCGACAAGTGCCCCGCATAACTTTGCCCAAACAAAGCCGACAAGTACCGTACATAATGTTGCCCAAACAAAGCCGACAAGTACTGTACATAACTTTGCTCAAACAAGGCCGACAAGTGCCCCGCATAACTTTGCCCAAACAAAGCCCCGCGTAACTTTGCCCAAGTGAAAGCCAAAAGCGCTGCATTACTTTGCACACTTCAAAGCTTGACAAAGGCGATGCGGAACTTTTCCCAATGTACCACAATACAAGTGTTACCAAAGCAAATGTTAATTGTAATTTACTGAATCACGGAATTATAAAAATCTATAGAATAAAACAGTAAACTGTAAATAAATGTACTTATGTCGAGCGTTGCATCCTCTCCGCGCAAAAAAGCGTCCTCCTCCATCGAATCAATGGATAAAAGCGACACTTTCTTCCCCCGAACCACTCTTCAAAATCATCTTCTGTGCTTTCTCAACAGTGAAAGTCATCCGAGCCATTTTTCTTCAGTCAAAAAAGTTGTTGTCCGAAAATAACTGGGTAAACTCACGGAGACTACGTGCGCAATGCGTAATCGAGACACTCCCACAAATACTGCACCTGCAGATAATAAGTTGCGCATTCATGTCCCCAGCGCGAAAAACAATGCCCAATCAGCACATCCCATACCATTTTGCAAACCTTAGACACACCTCTATTGGATGAAGCAAATGACACTGTAATTTGATGTTCATGTAAAAAGTTTATTATGGTGAAACATAACCATGGGCAAAGGTTCAGTGCGTAAAAAATAATGTGCTAGCAGGGAAGCAGAGCATATATCTGAAAAAATACTTGACAATGAAGGATTACAGTGATTGATTTATGTACATAAGAGATCAAGCTTTCAAACGAGGGTAACTTTGTCATTTTATTCATTGGTTTTCTTCTAAAACTCCGAAGATAAAAAACATTGCACGAATGTACAGAATGCCGACTGACATTTTTCCGCGATGAGTGAGCAAGCTATTTGAGAGCATTACAGTCATATTTATGGAAAAATGCGTGTTTTGTCTTAATACTGTGACGGTTTATGAAGTATTGGCCGTGAAAGAAATAGTTTGAAGTGCTTAGTTTTCATTTTATTAACACTTATATTTTACTTCCCGACACTCGACCCGTTTAAAGATGGCTACCATGGTCATTTTATTTTTACTTGTTACAAAAAAACCATGGCACAAAAATTGCGCAACTTTCTACAGATATTATCTGAAAGGTTTTTTGTAGTGTAACAAGCCGTTTTTGGTTGATTTGATACATTTGTTTCTTTTATTGAACGTCATTTTTTTTTGTTATTGAAAATTTGGACGTATGCGTCCGAACCACTAGGCGGCGACAATGAAAGAGTTAACTTAGCAACTTCGGAAGTGTGAAGTATGTTTTCTGGTTTCATTGCACTAACGTAGCAATTGTGGAATTGCGACGCATGTTTTCCGGTGTCATCTTTCTAACTTAGCAATTCTGGAATTTCCGCGTTTCTTTTCCGGTGTCATCTTACTAACTTAATTTTTTGAAGTGTGATGTGTGTTTTCTGGTTTCATTGCACTAACTTAGCAACTTTGGAACTGTGATGTGTTTTATGGTTTTATTACATATGTTTTTGTATGTTACTTTATGATAAGGTAAATATCTATCTAATTGATGTGTGTTTTCTGGTTTCATTACACTAACTTAGCAACTTTGAAACTGATGTGTTTTACGGTTTTATTGCATATATTTATGTATGTTATTTTATGACAAGGTAAGTATCTATATCTAATTGCATTTTTATTTTTTCATAGGACGCAACATGGGTCGTAAAAAGGTGCCTTGCCCACTCTGTCATGTATCATATATTAATGTAACAGTACATTTAAGGGATGTACATAAGGTTACAAGCAATGAGGAGCGAAAGCTCCTCATTTCTTGTAAGACGAGCCGGTTTTCTGGTCCACTAGACTGCATGATCCCTGGTTGTCCTTCAAAACAATTGATTCGGCTGGACAAGCACCTCCAACTGAATCATAATAAGTGGTGAAGAGCTAAAGACCATGGTTCATCAAGCCAAATGTGCTGCTGCAAAAACAGCAGTTTTAAAGCATAGAGCAGAATCAAAGGACAAAGATAGCGAGATAGCGCAAATGAAGCAAAATATCGAGGAGCTTGAAAGCCGCCTTGCGGAACTTGAGGGGCAAAATCAGGACACACCAGGCCCCAGTAAAGTAATCCATAAGGTCTTCTTTAATGGTAAGTATAATAATTATTATGACATAAACTATGATATCATGCAGTCATTGTAATCTTCTGTAGTTAACGGCATTGTTAGCGACGCCTAGTATTTTTCTTGTGTATTTCAGTTAACTTTATGCAATCTTACAGAAACGTGAAAAAAATGCTGACTAAATACGTAACCTAATTGTTTTCAAAATGTCCATTGTTGGAAATATTAAAGCTTTTAAAATTAGGTTAAACCAGTAAAAAAGTAAATCATGTCACCTTTGTTTTAACTGCAACGGGGGCGTGTAATACCGCTGCCACCAAAAGATCGCTATTCACATTATAAATATCTACATTATAGATGGTTGTGTTCCTTTCTTACAGATAAAGTACTTCCAGATTATCAGGAGAGCTTATTTCGTGTCGGTGCCAACAAGAGAAAAGCTCAAAATATGAAGCAGGAATTGGGTTACGTCAAGGGCTTCGTTCAGTTCATGTGGGGCTCTTCGAGTGATCCTGCACCTGCTCACCTGAAATTTCTCAATGATCCAAGTAAATTGAACAATTGGGTGAAGGACTTGTCAGAAAAATTTCAGGTCGCAACCTGCAAAAACTATTTGATTTCAATTTGCAAGTTTCTCCAATTTCTTATTGATAGATGGCCAACAGCTGTCCGTCTTGGACAAAAAGTTTTACAGGGTCTCCTAAGGCATTTAAAAATGCAGAGAAATGCCATATCAAAAGAAATAGTAGGGCACCGGCAACGTGTTAAAGACCTTAAAGCAAAGAGGATGCCTACCACAGATGACCTACGCGAGCTGATCACGGAGCTACGGGGCCGAATTTCAGAATCTCTTGGTAAGCGGGCAGCGTCTGACCCCTGCAAATTAATGAAATGTGGAAATCTTAACTGCATAATTTCTGGTAGTGGGGGGCTGCGTTTGCTGAATTAGCTGCCTCCTGCTATGTCACGATGTCACATAAATGCAGAGGACATATTTTGTTTACTGTGTGCTGTGGTTTGTTAACAATGACCACTAATCACTCATTTTTAAAAAAATATAAAAAATTTAGCTAATGTGTAATGTAAAAGGATGCTTGCTAACATCTTGCAAATAACTTACTATGCTTTGCTCACAGATGAACTATTTGAAGAACGCAGTAATATTAACATGAGGAACCAGGCAATAGGCGTGTTGGCAACATACATATTTATCTGCACCGGGCACCGTGTCAGTGTTCTGGTGAACCTCAAGTGAAGGGTTAGGGTTAGTGGTTAGGGTTAGGTTTAAGGTTATAGTTTATGTTTCAGCTGGTCTAGAAACTGTTTTTTTTTTACATTGGCCTCACTGTAGCTGTGCATTTCATTCTAATCTATGCCCGGCCCAACAAGGACATCCCCACTTTTGGTCATCATAAATCTCATCCGATGGGGAAGTCCTTGTTGTCCGAGGCGCCGAAAGTGATAGGTCCAGGGAGTGGGAGCTTTACCAGGTCCTGTTGAAAACTTAGACCTTACCAATAGGTCCTGTAAATTTTTATTCTTTCTATAAGCAGCTATCAATTTACATTGCTGAAGTTCCAGAAGGGTTATGGTTACGGTTATGGTTAGTGGTTATGGTTAGGTTAAGGTGAAGATTAATGTTTTAAAATAACACTTATAGGCCCGGTTTCACAGACAGGACTTAAGCCTAGTCCCAGACTAAACTGCCCACTTGAGCTGTCTTAACTCAAAGTGACTTGCACAGATATAAATTAAAATAGTCACAGATTTAGCCTATTCTGGATTAAACAAAGCTGATTACAAGAGGGAGGATTATAGTTAGTCTATGACTAAATTGAAGCTTAAATTAATCCTTCAAGGAGGCAGGTTTAACTCCTGCTTAGCATTGTTTGTGAGGGGAGCATGGAATATTTGGAATATCTAAATGAAAACCAACGTGCACAACAGAGGCCTGCAAGAGTACTTTTGGATAGGAGTGATCCATTACATTACTTTGATGACACAGCTTTTCAAGACCGCTTTCACATGTACAAAGAACATGCATTGGAGATAATATCTTTGCTATAACCTACACTTTCCTGTCTGTCTCTGAGAGGAAGGCCTTTATCCAGTTCTCTCCAAGTTCTGCTCACATTGAGGTTTTTGGCATGTGGGACCTTTCACCGTGAAACTGGTGATTTGTGTGGTGCCAGTGAAGCAACTGTGTGTAGAATAGTTCACAAAGTCTGCAGAGCCATTTGTGAACTGAGGAGTGTTTACATAAAGTTTCCTGATGCTGCTGACAAAGCCAACTACAAAGTGCAATTTTATGAATATGGGCACTTCCCAGGTGTCATTGGCTGTATAGATGGATGTCATGTTCCCATCAAGTGTCCATCAAGTCCTGATGCTGAGCAGTACAGGAACTGTAAGAACTGGTGTTCAATCAATGTTCAGGGTGTATGCACACCAAATTTAGAGTTTGCAAACATTGTAGCGCGTTGGAAAGGTTCAACTCATGATTCAAGGATTTTTCTCTACTCCTCATTGTGTGCTCAGTTTCAGAGGACAGCATAGTGAACTTCTACTTGGTGACAGTGGATATGGTCAGAGTAACTTTTTATTCACTACATACATAAATCCCACGACAGTGGAGCAGCGAAGATACAACAGAGCTCATATCTGAACAAGAAGCATGGTTGAACGCATGTTTGGAATATGGAAAAGTCGATTACAGTGTTTACGCAATACACTTCATTTCAGCCCAAGAAGATGCTGCAAGGTCATCATTGCTACAGCGGTGCTGCACAACTACCTGAAGCAGCGCTGCTGTCCTTATCCTCCAATGGAAGATTACGATGAGGCAGATGTGGCAGTGACTGAGGCAGCCAATGGCCAACGAGGGCTTGCACATAGAGCTGCATTCACATTACAGCACTTCAGCTAGATAAGATGAATTTCAATATGAAAGATATTTACTATGGCTTATTTTTCCTTGATAATGTTCTGTACAAGATTAAAACAGTGTGCAGCAAAATTTACCAAGTCACTTAAACAATACTGGTTGAAAATGTAAAATAAAATACTTTCACTCATAAATATGTAAATAACACATTGTTTATTATTATTTTTTTCCCACATCTTTTACACACCATGGCTTGTAATCACAGCTGTCTCCTTACTGTATCTTTTTTGTATCATACCTCTTTCTTACAACTTTATATCCAATTAAACCTGTAGAATTCTCATTTTCATTTCATGCCTTCATAAATTAAATTTTTTGCTCATGAAATTCTCTGGCTAACTTCATGGATGGTCATCCTGCTTGCTCTATTCTGAAAAGTGGTGGCAGCATCATTTCTCAGGGATACTGGAGCAGATGTGGAGGGCCCACACTCACTGTGCTCTGGCTCTTCCAGCCTGTTCAGATCCCTCTGTTCTATGGGGGAAAAAAACACAGAAGCACAAATAAACTCACATGATCCTTAACCCTATGGAGTGAACCAGTGGCCCCTTGCATGGGGGGGGCATTTCTTCCCTCTTTGGAATAATTACCTTATAACTTCAGATATAAAAATCACAGACACATGCCTGATACCTAAAATCAAAGTTGACCCCTTTACAATTGATTGTAGGAAGTACAATAACGAAATGAATAACTGGTGTATAATTTATGGACATGCGAATATAACAAAAACAGCTGGAAAAATACAAAATCTGTCTTTGTGTCTTGGATTTTTGTAAATATTTCAAAAACTACATGATGGAATAGGTCCAATTTTAAAAATCTGGTTCCCAAACTTGTTTTCTACATGTGTGCCCAATTTCATATAATTTGATGCAGCCCAACAGGTTTTACGGAGGAAAGAGCAAATGGTGCAACTGGGAGCCTTACCTATCCAAAACCTAACCTAAACTAATCTGAAACCTATCCAAAATGGCAATAGTGTAACTAGCAGTGTTTTTTGGGGTAGCAACTTTCTTTCTAAATGCATTACCACTTATAGGTCATAAGTAACAATTTGTCACACAACATCACCACACATTTGTAGGAAAATCTATATTTTATTCACACGACTTGTGCCAAACCTATCCAAAACCTATCCAAAATGGCCGCAGTGTAACTAGCAGTGTTTTGGGATAGCGTCTTTCTTTCTAAATGCATTACCACTTATGGGTCATAAGAAACATTTTGTTTCTAACCCTAACCCTGCATAACTGTGCCCAAACAAAGCCAGACAAGTGCCCCGCATAACTGTGCCCAAACAAAGCCCGACAAGTGCCCCGCATAACTGTGCCCAAACAAAGCCCGACAAGTGCCCCGCATAACTGTGCCCAAACAAAGCCCGACAAGTGCCCCACATAACTTTGCCCAAACAAAGCCGGCAAGTGCCCCGCATAACTTTGCCCAAACAAAGCCGACAAGTACCGTACATAATGTTGCCCAAAGCCGACAAGTACTGTACATAACTTTGCTCAAACAAGGCCGACAAGTGCCCCGCATAACTTTGCCCAAACAAAGCCCCGCGTAACTTTGCCCAAGTGAAAGCCAAAAGCGCTGCATTACTTTGCACACTTCAAAGCTTGACAAAGGCGATGCGGAACTTTTCCCAATGTACCACAATACAAGTGTTACCAAAGCAAATGTTAATTGTAATTTGCTGAATCACGGAATTATAAAAATCTATAAAATAAAATAGTAAAATGTAAACTGTAAATAAATGTACTTATGTCGAGCGTTGCATCCTCTCCGCGCAAAAAAGCGTCCTCCTCCATCGAATCAATGGATAAAAGCGACACTTTCTTCCCCCGAACCACTCTTCAAAATCATCTTTTGTGCTTTCTCAACAGTGAAAGTCATCCGAGCCATTTTTCTTCAGTCAAAAAAGTTGTTGTCCGAAAATAACTGGGTAAACTCACGGAGACTACGTGCGCAATGCGTACTCGAGACACTCCCACAAATACTGCACCTGCAGAGAATAAGTTGCGCATTCATGTCCCCAGCGCGAAAAACAATGCCCAATCAGCACATCCCATACCATTTTGCAAACCTTAGACACACCTCTATTGGATGAAGCAAATGACACTGTAATTTGATGTTCATGTAAAAAGTTTATTATGGTGAAACATAACCATGGGCAAAGGTTCAGTGCGTAAAAAATAATGTGCTAGCAGGGAAGCAGAGCATATATCTGAAAAAATACTTGACAATGAAGGATTACAGCGATTGATTTATGTACATAAGAGATCAAGCTTTCAAACGAGGGTAAATTTGTCATTTTATTCATTGGTTTTCTTCTAAAACTCCGAAGATAAAAAACATTGCACGAATGTACAGAATGCCGACTGACATTTTTCCGCGATGAGTGAGCAAGCTATTTGAGAGCATTGCAGTCATATTTATGGAAAAATGCGTGTTTTGTCTTAATACTGTGACGGTTTATGAAGTATTGGCCGTGAAAGAAATAGTTTGAAGTGCTTAGTTTTCATTTTATTAACACTTATATTTTACTTCCTGACACTCGACCCTTTTAAAGATGGCTACCATGGTCATTTTATTTTTACTTGTTACAAAAAAACCATGGCACAAAAATTGCGCAACTTTCTACAGATATTATCTGAAAGGTTTTTTGTAGTGTTATAAGCCGTTTTTGGTTGATTTGATACATTTGTTTCTTTTATTGAACGTCATTTTTTTTTGTTATTGAAAATTTGGACGTATGCGTCCGAACCACTAGGCGGCGACAGTGAAAGAGTTAAGTCAGTCATTCTTGTTCTTTCAATTGGTATCACGAAGCTGTAAAAATATATTTAGTTTCTAGCTATATATATTTGAAAAGTAGACCATCCAAGGTTTCTGAGAGTATTTTTAAAATGTGTATATTTAAACGGTTTTGCGAAATTTCTGTCAGATCCCGCCGGCGGGACCGCCGACCCCAAGGGGTTAAGTTTAGGGATCGGAGGTGGGTTGGGGGTTAGGGCAGGAATACGGTTGTAGTTGTGATTTGGGGTTAGGGCTTGGAGTTTGAGGTTATGGTTTTGGTAAGGGTTAAGTTTAGGGACTGGAGATGGGTTGGAGGTTATGGTAGGAGTTTATGGTTAGGAAGGGGTTGGGAGGCCCCCATGTCGCCTGAATGCACTGGCCATCTAATACCATACACTCGACCAGGCCCCAATAAAGACAAGTGATGTATGGTATTTGATCTCTGATCTTTAAGGCCTATCTAATTTCCTCCCATCTGTCCTTTTAGAAAGCCATGTTCGGCCTAACAGGTTTGGTGTGACCTCAGACATGGTTGTTTGGCGTCTGAGCCTGCCCTTCAAAGTATCCATCTGTGATGGAGCTGGCGTGATGACACTAGGCCTGATGGCCTGGCAGGCCCGTGCAGGAACCCTGCAATGATCGCTATTTTGTGAAGGAGGTGGCGTGCTATAACCAGAAATGGCATTAAGTTTGGTCTGTCTAGCAGCTTTAAGGCCTGTGACCTGAACCGGACTAAGGTTGACGCTCTGCGTCTTTGTAGAGTTGGTCCGGCCAGTGCCCCCCTGGACTCCAACCAGGATTAGGTCCTGGTCAGCGTCAGGGTAAATATGCAAGGCCTTCCATGGGCCTTTAGGGGTGACCTGCACCTTTGGGGGACTGTTCTGGACCTGAGAATGGATACCTGGGGAGGGAATAAGGAGGCCCAGGAGAGTATCCAAAGGGCTTTCCATAGATTCCTCTATCTCAGGGGATGTTTGTCCTGCTAGGTCTGCAGTGGTGAAAGTCATTGTTTGTGGCCTCTCTATTTCAGGCTTAGGTGTTGTGACCCGAGAACGTGGACTCATCTCCACCTGTGCCATCGTATTTCAGAGGGCAATTATATTAGATACCCCGATCTGTGGGAAGACTAGGGTCATGTTACAGGGGGGATGGACCCAGATAGACCCATGCCTAACTGTTGCCTTGTGCACAGAAGTTGCGGTCTAACCCCAACCTAAAAACCTACCCTGCCAGTGCCATCTGGGTCATTCAACATCCTCCTACCTCATGTACCGTGTCAGTGCCTACCGTGCTATCATCCCTCCCTCGTATGGGGGAGGACGGCCGTCAGTTGTTCTGGGAGACTGGTTCATCTGAGTTAGCTATGGGCCCCTCCTCCAGAGTGGGCCATGCATCCTTTAACATATCAAAAACCTCATCGCATGTGGCCTGCTTCATTCTCCTGCCCATGTCCCTTCTGGCCCATTTGCTGGCTAGCTGGAAGCAGTCCTCCCAGTTCTGAGGAGGGAAGTCATAGATTTCCAGCATAAGGGCATCTATTGCATTGAAATAATGCTGGTAAAGGAGTGCCATGGTGGTGTCAGCCCACTTCCTGGCATTGTCTTTAATAAGGCCTTGTGTGTCAGGGTTGGGCAGGGCGGGCTGAATAATTTCGGCTAAAAACTTTTGCAATTTATTAATGGCAGGGGGTGGACCCTCTGCAATATTATTCTCATGGTGAATGATTCTAATAAGTTTAAGGATGCACCTAGTCCTACGGATAAATTCTGGGTCATGGGGATGTTGTGGTTTACAAGGCTTCCTCTCCCTGTAGTTGCCAATGACAAACTGTCACTCTGTCTGCAGTGCTATACTTATAACTGCCAGGGGCGGGGCTTAGGCGCATCTTTTAACTCTATGGAGTGCACCAGGGGCCCCTTGCATGGGGGGGCATTTCTTCCCTCTTTGGAATAATTACCTTATAACTTCAGATATAAAAGTCACAGACACATGCCTGATACCTAAAATCAAAGTTGACCCCTTTACAATTGATTGTAGGAAGTTCAATAACGAAATGAATAACCTGTGTATAATTTATGGACATGCGAATATAACAAAAACAGCTGGAAAAATACAAAAACCTGTCTTTGTGTCTTGGATTTTTGTAAATATTTCAAAAACTACATGATGGAATAGGTCCAATTTTAAAAATCTGGTTCCCAAACTTGTTTTCTACATGTGTGCCCAATTTCATATCATTTGATGCAGCCCAACAGGTTTTACGGAGGAAAGAGCAAATGGTGCAACTGGGAGCTTTTCCTATCCAAAACCTAACCTAAACTAATCTGAAACTTATCCAAAATGGCAATAGTGTAACTAGCAGTGTTTTTTGGGGTAGCAACTTTCTTTCTAAATGCATTACCACTTATAGGTCATAAGTAACAATTTGTCACACATCATCACCACACATTTGTAGGAAAATCTATATTTTATTCACACGACTTGTGCCAAACTTATCCAAAACCTATCCAAACTGGCCACAGTGTAACTAGCAGTGTTTTTTGGGGTAGCGTCTTTCTTTCTAAATGCATTACCACTTATGGGTCATAAGTAACATTTTGTCACACAAAATCACCACACATTTGTAGGAAAATCTATATTTTATTCACACGACTTGTGCCAAACCTATCCAAAACCTATCCAAAATGGCCGCAGTGTAACTAGCAGTGTTTTGGGATAGCGTCTTTCTAACTAAATGCATTACCACTTATGGGTCATAAGAAACATTTTGTTTCTAACCCTAACCCTGCATAACTGTGCCCAAACAAAGCCCGACAAGTGCCCCGCATAACTGTGCCCAAACAAAGCCCGACAAATGCCCCGCATAACTTTGCCCAAACAAAGCCGACAAGTGCCCCGCATAACTTTGCCCAAACAAAGCCGACAAGTACCGTACATAATGTTGCCCAAACAAAGCCGACAAGTACTGTACATAACTTTGCTCAAACAAGGCCGACAAGTGCCCCGCATAACTTTGCCCAAACAGAGCCCCGCGTAACTTTGCCCAAGTGAAAGCCAAAAGCGCTGCATTACTTTGAACACTTCAAAGCTTGACAAAGGCAATGCGGAACTTTTCCCAATGTAACACAATACAATGTTACCAAAGCAAATGTTAATTGTAATTTGCTGAATCACGGAATTATAAAAATCTATAGAATAAAAGAGTAAAATGTAAACTGTAAATAAATGTACTTATGTCGAGCGTTGCATCCTCTCCGCGCAAAAAAGCGTCCTCCTCCATCGAATCAATGGATAAAAGCGACACTTTCTTCCCCCGAACCACTCTTCAAAATCATCTTCTGTGCTTTCTCAACAGTGAAAGTCATCCGAGCCATTTTTCTTCAGTCAAAAAAGTTGTCCGAAAATAACTGGGTAAACTCACGGAGACTACGTGCATAATGCGTACTCGAGACACTCCCACAAATACTGCACCTGCAGATAATAAGTTGCGCATTCATGTCCCCAGCGCGAAAAACAATGCCCAATCAGCACATCCCATACCATTTTGCAAACCTTAGACACACCTCTATTGGATGAAGCAAATGACACTGTAATTTGATGTTCATGTAAAAAGTTTATTATGGTGAAACATAACCATGGGCAAAGGTTCAGTGCGTAAAAAATAATGTGCTAGCAGGGAAGCAGAGCATATATCTGAAAAAATACTTGACAATGAAGGATTACAGTGATTGATTTATGTACATAAGAGATCAAGCTTTCAAACGAGGGTAACTTTGTCATTTTATTCATTGGTTTTCTTCTAAAACTCCGAAGATGATAAACATTGCACGAATGTACAGAATGCCGACTGACATTTTTCCGCGATGAGTGAGCAAGCTATTTGAGAGCATTACAGTCATATTTATGGAAAAATGCGTGTTTTGTCTTAATACTGTGACGGTTTATGAATTATTGGCCGTGAAAGAAATAGTTTGAAGTGCTTAGTTTTCATTTTATTAACACTTATATTTTACTTCCTGACACTAGACCCGTTTAAAGATGGCTACCATGGTCATTTTATTTTTACTTGTTACAAAAAAACCATGGCACAAAAATTGCGCAACTTTCTACAGATATTATCTGAAAGTTTTTTTGTAGTGTAACAAGCCGTTTTTGGTTGATTTGATACATTTGTTTCTTTTATTGAACGTCATTTTTTTCTGTTATTGAAAATTCGGACGTATGCGTCCGAACCACTAGGCGGCGACAATGAAAGAGTTAAGGAGAGCCAATCAGTGGCCTCAAAATTGTTTTTTGTCATAAAAATTGCTTTAAATTGTTTTCAGAGTTTACAATTAAATTCCTTTTATTATTGTGTTATATTTTATTGAATTGACCATTTAGAAATGGTTTTAAAGCAAATTATTTAGAAATAAAGAGGTTTTTGCTAAAAGTTAAACCCAGAAAGCAACCAGCTTAATTTTAAATGTTGTGAAGCTGCACCAGCAGTAGCCACAAATATTTATAATGGGTTACAGGATATATATAGTGGACAAGGCGGAGGGCAACAAAAATATCTGGTCGAGTCATTGGCATTAGGCACGGGCTGGTTAGGGGAAAATGAAGGTTAGACATGGGGGTATGTTTGGGGGTAGGGTTGTGGATAGGGGCAAGGATTTGGTAATTGTGGTAGGGGTAGAGAATGGGGGATAGAGTTTGCAGTTTTAGGGTTAGGAGTTAGGGTTAGGGGTTAGGTTTAAGGTTAGAGTATAATGTTTTGATTGGTTTAAAACCCTTTTAGTGACATTGGCATCACTGTCGTTGTGCGTTTGTTTAATTATCCCCTTTTATGTAACAAGGACGTCCCCACCTCTGGCAATCACCTTCTTGAATTTTATGAATATCTCACCACCTAAAACCCGCATAGACCCACCATTGCATCAAAAGATAAAACATAAAATAAATAAATATATAATTTTAAAATAGGTTCATTAAGTGCTACTTATCTGATTTGCTATTTATTATAGAGGATGTTTAACTTTTCTGGGCTCCGGCCAATTTATTGCCCCATGTGGGATTCGAAGCCAGACTTTCCATATTCCAGTGCTGGGTCTTAACCTCCAGGCCAAATCCCCAATTCCCTCGATCCCTCTCCTGGGTGGGTCCTTCTACTTCCCAGTCATGACATTTCATTAAATATCTAAATTAATATTTTATCCCCATAGAATTTTATAAGGCTTAAGCTATATTTAACTGTATTTTATTATATTTATTCACCACCCCCATTTTTTTCTTTTTAGTTACCGGACCCAGGGTGGATTTGAACCTATTTGATCTATGCCCCATCTATTTAATTAATTTAGGAGCTGATAACCACCTTATTGATCTATTTAATTAATTTAGTAGCTGATGACCACCTTATTAATCTATTACTGTATAAACCACCTTATTAATCTATTAACTGTGGACTATTTTTTTGTTAAAACTAACTGACACTTATTCTTTACTGTGAGGACCTATTTAACTGCCATATTTTTTTATTTTTTTATATATATCCCCTCAAATAGGAGGATCCCTGTGGTGGATTTGAACCCCGGTCCCCAAAACCACCCTATTGCCCCTCTCCATCAGTCATCAAATAAGGGCTATCAGTTGAATCCATATACCCTCTGTCCTATTTACTTTATCCCTCTGTGGAGAAAAATCAGTCTCAAACAGGTCCATGGTTTCCACTTCATACCAACAGGGGGGGGCCCTTACACACACCACACAAAATATTTCATATATACATATATATCAGAGCTACCGCTTCAATAACACTTGTAAACCACTGTTCCTCCTTGGTCCATTCCTATCCACTGGTTTTGTCTTACCTACTCACGGGGTTCCCTACATCCCCAGGAGACCCTCCCCTATCTAGCCTCCCCCTCCATGTTTCCCCCTGGAGGTCCCGACCACACAGATCAGAATGTATCCACCAGTTAAACCTCATGTTTGGCCAAGTGTTGCCTATCTAGCCCAATAAAAATTTACATCTATTGATACACTGTTTCAAAATGGTAGAACAAGCCCACCATTGTGGTAATCCTCTATTGAGGGGAGACAACAATTAAAAAGACCACAGTTGACCAACATATTTTTTTATTTTTATTTAGTCTGTTGAAGGTCCCTGCGCCGTAGGTTGATGTTCCTTGTGCCCCCTTGGCTTTAGTAAATAAAATAAAGGTCCTACAGGTTATCTCACAATCCAACATTATTAGATCCAGCCTAGACTCTGGAAAACCCGAGTCCAGCTCAAAGAAGGGAGTCTAGGGTTAGGGTTAGAATTACAGGGGTAATCGTTTTTGTGGTTCAGGCTTCCAATTTTCCAGTCTAAACCTAGGGTTAGGGCCCCCAATGTGGAGTCCAGCATTATGGTTAAAATCTGGGGGGTGATCCAAATTTTAGGGTTAGGGCCCTCCATTTAACTTCACTAATTAGGATTAGGGCCCCAATTTGTGGTCCATGGTTAAGATTACCATCTGGGGGGTAATTAAAATTTAGGGGTTAGGGCCCTCAATCTGAAATCTATAATTAGGGTTAGGGCCCCAATCTGCGGTCCAGGGTTATGGTTACCATCTGGGGGGTAATTAAAATTTAGGGGTTAGGGCCCTCAATTTGAAATCTATAATTATGGTTAGGGCCCCAATTTGGGGTCCAGGGTTAGGGTTACCATCTGGGGGGGTAATTAAAATTTAGTGGTTAGGGCCCTCAATTTGAAATCTATAATTAGGGTTAGGGTTAGGGGAAAAAGATAAAGGCCAGACATGGGGGTATTTTAATGTTATGGCTGAGGATTGGGGTAAGGATTTGGGAATTGTGGTAAGGGTAGAGAATGGGGTGTAGAGTATGGAGTTTTAGGGTTAGGGAAGGGGTTTATAGTCTCCCTTACTTTGACTAATTGCATTTATTTCCATCACCTTCTCCTGGGGGGTGCTGCCTGGAGCCCTCAATCTATCAAGATGTCCAGCACACCCTGCAACATGTGACGTCGCCACGACCAATGATGACCGTGCATCCAGCTCGCCGTTCTGCCTGTGTCATCTTCCTTGTATGACCCGCTCCCTGCCTTCCGGCTGCCTGGCGATTGGAGGGAGTGGTGGCACCGGCTTGTCATCTCCCCCCTGCTCCCCGTTTGTGTTTCAGATTTAACTGTATTTGACTCTCCCTGCTGGCCCCTGGAGGGTGGGCTCCCCCTTTGAGTCTGGTCCCTCCCAAGGTTTCTTCCTTCTGGGGAATTTTTCCTTGCCACTGTTGCCTATGGCTTACTCACTGGGCGCTTTGGATGGGGATGCTGTAAAGTGCTTTGGGACAATGTAATGTTGTGATAATGCGCTATACAAAAATAAATTTGTTGTTTGTGGTTAGGGCATGGAATTTTAGGTTTAGGGAAGGGGTTTGGGGTTATGGCTTGGAGTTTTATGGTTAGGGAAGGGGTTTGTGGTCAGGGTTTGTAGTTTTAGGATTAAGGAAATACTTTTGGGGTTAGGGTTAAGTTTAGGGATCGGAAGTGGGTTGGGGGTTAGGACAGGAATAGGGTTGGAGTTGGGATTTAGGGTTAGGGCCTGCAGTTTGTGGTTAGGGTTATGGTTTGGGTAAGGGTTACGTTTAGGGACCGGAGGTGGGTTGGGGGTTAGGGTGGGAGTTTGGGGTTAGGAAGGGGGTTAGGGGTTATGGTTAGATTTAAGACTGCGGTTATGGTTAGTGATTACAGTTAGGTTGCGGTATATAATATCTTAAAATACCATCATGGATGTTCTTAGTGCACTGGCTGCATTCAACCTTTATTAACTTTTTCCCTTTTTCTATTTTTATAGGTCCCTCTGGCAGAGATGCCCATACCCCCAGGCGAAGACGGCGAAAAGTCCCCAACGGCGGAAGCGGTGCCCCCTAGTGGTCTGGATTCCTCGTCGTCCTTCTTCGTCTCGTCGCCCCTGCAAAACAGGAAAAACAATTTAAAATTAAACCCTAATAAGGGATGACGGTTGTGTGCGCAAGCGGGTGGATGCAACGATTGACCAAGATTGGCCAGTGCATTCCTGTGACCCTGGGACGCTGTGGTCACAGACTATTATAACCATAACCATAACCGTAACTGTATCGCTGGGAGCGGAGGTGCAGGACTGTTCCTAGAAACAGGATTCATGATATTTAACCATAACCTTAACCATAACCAACGGATCTAACCCTTCTGCCTAACCGTAACCCTAAACCTAAGGACTCTAACCCTAAGGGTAATTTAACCCTAGGGCCCTAACCCTAAATTTACTGGACCACAACGCTAACGGTGAAATAACCTTAGTTGTCGGATAATTTATTAAATTTTAGGCGGGTGATGCAATCCCCTATAAATAGGGCCGCTCCCCACTGAGTTCCCTCATTTCCCTCTGACCACCACAGAGGGAGGACATGGGACTCAGGGGTGGAAGAAAATCATTTATTGGCTGTCCATCGGGACAGGATGGTGCTGGATTGACCCTTGGGGGGTCTTAGAGGCTGGGAGGTGCCTCTGGGGGACACCAGGGATTGCGGGGATTCCACACAGGGGGGCGCTAATCCATCATATTATGGAAAGAAGTATAAAATTATAAAGGGGCAGCACCTGATAAAAGGGCATTAACTGGCAATTACCTACCTGTGTGCTCCTCCGTTGTCTTCGTCTTCCTCCGGGTTGGCTGCCTGGTCTTTGGATCCTTTTCTTGGTCTCTCCATTGCCGTCTTCTCCTGCAAAACACAAAAAATAGCAATTATTGTCACCATATCCAGGGGGTTATGTGTGGTGTAAGGGGGTGGATGTTGGACGGGGCCATTCAGGCCCATGCATAACGGTATCCCTGGGAGTGGGGGTGCGGGACTGTCTCCTGGAAACGGCAGTCAGGACATTTAACTATAACCCTAACCGTAACTGTATTTATATGAGGTTAGGGTTAGGGTTAGGGTTAGGGTTAGGTGTAAGTAGTTCTATCTCGATGACTCTCCCCACTCTGTCTGACGACTAGAGCAGTTTGGTATAGAGAGCCAAAGGCAATGCACGGGCCGGCGCTTGTCACTCTGTTCCCAGGGTCCAGAGATCACGTTCATTACGGACTTCATGAGACATGTTGTCTCAATGATGTAAAAGTTTTTTAGAGTATTTAAAGTTTGTTTTGGTTCCAATATACATTACGGTTAAATAGGTTTACATGATTTAACAAATGTTAGAGGTTTTGGTCCGAAAGTGTTAGGCCTGTTTTAAAGGTTAAGTTTAGGTATATATCCTGATTGGTTAGGTTTAGAAAGAGACAAAGGTTAAGGCTAATTTAGTTAACTGGAATATTAGGCAGTCAAAAGAATTAATTTAGTTTTAGGTTTAGGCAATAACCCTGAGCGGTTAAGGTCAGACAATGATTAAGGATGAGACTAATTAAGAGTTCGGTTTTAGGTCATAAGAAGGGTAAGTAGATTGAAGTTTAGATTGAAGTTTAGATTGAAGTTTAGATTGAAGCTTAGATTGAAAAGGTTTACGGTTTTAAAAGAATTGTGGGACACCTCATCAGTGGTGTACCTTGAGATCATCGGGTGTTTCACCATTTACCACCAGACACCCTCACTCGAAGGCAGGACCCCGGGGTGATCAAGTCCCGGGGCGTGTCCCATAGCCAATTTAGGGTTATGGTTAGGCTAAGCTTGGCATTAACAGCTAAAGGTGGTTAATTGGATCTTTTAAGAGAATTTATTTTGGTCTGTGCCAAGCTTTAAGTTTTGTTTAAAATTATTGGTTTTGTAATTGAACGGTAAGTATTTTGGCTAAAATGGTTACATCTAAAGGTAAGTTTGCGAAGGTAATAGTTTAGTGATTTGAATGTAAAGTTAAATTTGTTCCTATTTTTACAGTTAACTTAACATTAAAGTAAGTAAGAGTAGTTGCTAGGTCCCAGTGTATCAATGAGCTAACCACCCAAGTTGTGGTAGTGGGTGAAAAATAGAAGAAGTAATGACAATTTGAAGTAGTCCAAAAGCAGTTGAAATCAGGGAAGGCAGAATCAAACGGATGTGGTGCAAAATGTGCCGTTGTATGAGTAGGGCTAAACCCCATAGAAGACTTGGCCACGTTTAAGGTCTTTGACGCCATAGACCACCACATCCCACGTGCTGTCCAAATGGACCTGGGAGGGCCGTATACTTACCCCTTGTTCAGGTTAACAGATTGCTTGTTGACACCGTAAGGTTACCACAATCTGCCCAGACAAGGTTGAGAAAGAAGGTCTCCTATGAAGAGATCCGGTCAAGTCCCCCAGAAAAGGACCAAGGCCCGACCAGAGTCCAAAAGGAATCTTACCGAAGATTCTAGTAGGGTGAAGGTCTCTTGGAGGGTCCAAGGCAATAGCCTTCAAAAAGGCTCTGGTGGAGGAGATTGTGCTCAAGGTCGAAAGTCTGGAAGTCTTGAAGGTCTAGAAGTCTTGAAGGTCTAGAAGACGATTCGTGACGATGTGGTGTGTACAAGAAGGACCAGAGCCAAAGGGGTACTCTATAATGGGAACCCGGCTTTCCGCTCATGGTGTGGAAGAAAAACATAAAGGCTTACCCTGTAAGTGGATAGGGGAGGTCGAGACGAGTCCGGTGATCAGTGTTTTATCCCGATCGGACTTACGGAAGGCGAGATATTCGTGTGTAAAGAAATTTTTTATCGACCAAGTGCATTATGGGTAAACAAATTCTGGATAGGCGTGGTTAAACCCGAAAGTGGGAGGAGTTTGCATATTTTACAAGTGCATTATGGGTAAAAAACCAAAAACAAAACCGTGAGTGAAACTAATCGTGAAATTCATGTGGTTTAGGCCGAGATGCAGGCTAGGTCATGGATTTTTGGATCCGTCGGTGAGATCTCGTCTCCCATGGGGCCTCCTGGGGCTCCTTTTGTGAAATTAATATGGGTTCTATTATGGTTCTAGTAGAATCTATTATTGGTTGATTCATGATTGAGTCACCAACCGGAGTCTCAACCAGGAGAGACTCCGTTCTGTCAAAAGAAAACCATGGGTAATCATCTTGGTTAAGATTAGAGAATACAATGGTATTGGGTTCCGGATAAAGAATAGAAGTTCCCAAAACGAAAATGGGTTCCGGATAAATAATAGAAGTTCCCAAAACGAAAATGGGTTACAGATAGGAATTAGGCCAAGGGATCCAGGTAGGGTTACAGATAGGAAATGTATTATGGCTATGGTTTGTAGATGTGGTCAGAAAAAGCATTAAATGTATCATAAGATGTGAGAAATGGCTATGATTCTAAGAAAAGGATTAGGATTAGGTGACTGGTTAAGGTAAGGCATAAAGGTTATAGTCTAGGTTCCTAAGAGGTTTAGGGTTAGAATGGGGGATCAGGTTAAGAAGAGCTCAATCAAGTTGTTGAGTTGGGCTCAGATAACTAAATCCAAGATTATGGTTTGGGGTTTAGGCATTAGCCCCGTGGTAACGGTTTTAGGATTAGGCAAAATCTCTCTTTTCTTTATGT